>NC_060181.1:20498474-20605974 GCF_021184085.1 Oncorhynchus gorbuscha | reverse complement strand
GAGAGAGAGAGAGAGAGAGAGAGAGAGGGAATCACAGGAGAGAGAGAGAGAGAGAGAGAGAGAGAGAGAGAGAGAGAGAGAGAGAGAGAGAGAGAGAGAGAGAGAGAGAGGGGGGGTATAAGGGGGAGGGAGAGAGGAATGTTTTGCAGAGCACCATAAACACTGTTCTGTTTACAAAGCACATCATCCATTCCCCATTCTAACTCCACTCCTCTGTCACGTTCTGTCCATCGTTCGTATGTGTTTTCCTTGTTTTAGTGTTGGTCAGGACGTGAGCTGGGTGGGCATTCTATGTTGTGTGTCTGGTTTGTCTATTTCTATGTTTGGCCTGATATGGTTCTCAATCAGAGGCAGGTGTTAGTAATTGTCTCTGATTGGGAACCATATTTAGGTAGCCTGTTTTGTGTTGGGTTTTGTGGGTGATTGTTCCTGTCTCTGTGTTTTGCACCAGATAGGGCTGTTTTTGGTTTTCCATGTTCATTGTTTTGTAGTGTTCATGTTTATCTGTTTTTGATTAAACATGAGTCAATATAACCACGCTGCGTTTTGGTCCTCCTCTACTTCACCACAGGAAACCTCCTTATTAAACTTCCATAAAATCTGCAGAAAAAAAACATTATTTTCTTGGACACAAAAGACCAAAACAGTCCATAGCCTTGGACAGCCCCAAAGGGACCTGGAGGGGGAAAAGTCTTCCATCCTAGTGTCGGTTAGTGATGAATTAAATCAGGTGATGAGATCTAGCCAGGTAGAGGCGATGTGTTAATGGTAGGCTATAAGAAATGTTAAAATCCTGCAGTATACTACCTGGCCTGGGGAATCTAAAAGCTGCTTGGAATGTAGTTACTGTCCCTCTTCTGCCATAGTGTCTGCTGTGTTCCCATGTCTTTTTATCCAGTGGTGTGGAACTGGGTTTAGAGAAAAGGCATGTAGGACCGGGAAGGGAACAGTCTGACTGCCAGAGAAAACACCCTGTGAGCCCTGGTCAAAAGTAGTGCACTTTAAAAGGAATAGGGTGCCATTTCAGACCCCTGTAGTCTAGTTCAGGTGCCTCAACGAACTGGCTGTCGTTGTTCGTTCCCCAACTCTAATGCTTCTCTCTAAAGCCCTGTCAGGTGAGAGTACAGCACAGGCTGTCTTTGGGATGGAACGCTGTGGTGACTCACACAGCTACATTGACCTTTGGCCTGGCTCCTGGGAAGAGCACCTCACTTTTTTTATAGGCCTACTTCTTCTTTGTAACCCTATGGGCCATTTCGTGAAAGAACTCCCAACAGCTTAACCCAAATATCAATGCGCAAAAATGGAAACATATTCTGAACATATTTCCATTACTCATATTCATTTGCACATTCAGCACATGTCATGTAGGAAAAAAACTGCATATAATGTAAAATATACAAATACATTCTTTAAAAAAACAGACTGTAGCATGAACTTAATAAGCATATAATAAAGACTATGTGACAAGAAACAGGTGCAACCTAGCTAGAAATCAGCACAGCTCCAGGGTAGAGAGAGAGAGAGAGAGAGAGAGAGAGAGAGAGAGAGAGAGAGAGAGAGAGAGAGAGAGAGAGAGAGAGAGAGAGAGAGAGAGAGAGAGAGAGAGAGAGAGAGAGAGAGACCTAGTCAGTTGTACAACTGAATGCATTCAACTGAAATGTGTCTTCTGCATCTAACCCAACCCCTCTGAATCAGGGAGGAGCGGGGGGCTGCCTTAATCGACCACCACGTCTTCGGCGCCCGGGGAACAGTGGGTTAACTGCCTTGCTCAGGGGCAGAACGACAGAGAAAGAGACATTGAACACTTCATGGAACACAAAGATTTCACGAGCTCATCCTGGAATATCCAAGGTCTGAGGTCATCTGCCTTTGGCCTAAATCTGTACTTCACCAAATAAATACAGACGTTGTCATCCTACAAGAAAAATGGTATAGAGGTGATGGGCCCACTGGTTGCCCTCAAGGTTACAGAGGCCTGGTAGTCCCATCCACCAAACTACCAGGTGTGAAACAGGGAAGGGACTCAAGGGGTATGCTAATTTGGTATAAGGCAGACCTAATCCAATCTATTAAATTAATAAAAACAGGAACACTTTATATTTGGCTAGAAATTCAAAAGGAAATGATCTCATCAGAGAAAAATATCCTCCAGCCCCCCACTAGAATCCCCATACTTTAGCAAAGACAGCTTCTCCATCCTAGAGGGGGATATCAATCATTTCCAGGCCCAGGGACATGTACTAGTCTGTGGTGACCTAAATGCCAGAACTGGACAAGAACCTGACACTCTCAGCACACAGGGGCACATTGGAGGTGACAGTATTCCCTCCCAAATATGCCCCTCTAGACACAACTATGACAACATAACCAACAGAAACGGGTCCTATGGTAGGTACACCTATAGCTCATCTCTTGGCAGTAATACTGTAGAAAACTTTATTACTGACCTCAACCCAGAGTCTCTCAGAATGTTCAGTCAGTCCACTGACACCCCAGTCAGACCACAGCAAAAGCACAGTCTACTTGAACAGAGCAATACTCAATCATAAAGAATCAAAGCCAAAGGAATAATATTAAGAAATGCTATAGATGGAAGGAATGTAGTGTGGAAACCTACCAAAAAACTATTAGGCAACAACAAATTAAATCCTTTTTAGACAACTTCCTGGACAAAATGTTCTGCTGAATTAGTGAAGGTGTAAACTTGGCAGTAGAATATCTAAACAGTATATTTGAACTCTCAGCTTCCCTATCAAATTTTAAAATGTCAAACAGACAACCGAAGGAAATTAACAATGACAAATGGTTAGATGAAGAATCCCAGCTCTGCCGATCTTGCTGTGAGGAGTCAGAGTCATTAGCTCATTCATTTTGGTATTGTCCATGTGTAGCTTGTTTTTGGTCACAGGTCCAGGAATGGCTGAAGAATTGCAACATTTGCCTAGAACTAATGCTGCAGACAGCAATACTGGGTGATTTGAAAAGCCATAGTCAATCAATAATATAATAATTATTTTAGCAAAAATGTTTATCTTTCATATACAATCTGTAGAAGATATGAGAATAGAAAGGTTCAGGACCTTTGTCAAGCATCACAGCACAGTTGAAAAATATATGGCAAATAGAAATCCAAAATGGATGGTGTTAAGAGATAGATGGGAGGGGTTGAGAGGAGCTGAAGGATGGGACTAATAACAATATAACCAATGTATAACATACAGGGTCTGTAAAATGTACATAGGTATGAACTGAAAAAGTGTTTATATGTATGTATATATGTATGTGTACAGTATATATACACTGCTCAAAAAAATAAAGGGAACACTTAAACAACACAATGTAACTCCAAGTCAATCACACTTCTGTGAAATCAAACTGTCCACTTAGGGAAGCAACACTGATTGACAATAAATGTCACATGCTGTTGTGCAAATGGGATAGACAACAGGTGGAAATTATAGGCAATTAGCAAGACACCCCCAATAAAGGAGTGGTTCTGCAGGTGATAACCACAGACCACTTCTCAGTTCCTATGCTTCCTGGCTGATGTTTTGGTCACTTTTGAATGCTGGTGGTGCTTTCACTCTAGTGGTAGCATGAGACGGAGTCTACAACCCACACTACTCAGGTAGTGCAGCTCATCCAGGATGGCACATCAATGCGAGCTGTGGCAAGAAGGTTTGCTATGTCTGTCAGCGTAGTGTCCAGAGCATGGAGGCGCTACCAGGAGACAGGCCAGTACATCAGGAGACGTGGAGGAGGCCGTAGGAGGACAACAACCCAGCAGCAGGACCGCTACCGCCGCCTTTGTGCAAGGAGGAGCAGGAGGCTCACTGCCAGAGCCCTGCAAAATGACCTCCAGCAGGCCACAAATGTGAATGTGTCTGCTCAAACGGTCAGAAACAGACTCCATGAGGGTGGTATGAGGGCCCGACGTCCACAGGTGGGGGTTGTGCTTACAGACCAACACCGTGCAGGACGTTTAGCATTTGCCAGAGAACACCAAGATTGGCAAATTCGCCACTGGTGCCCTGTTCTCTTCACAGATGAAAGCAGGTTCACACTGAGCACATGTGACAGTCTGGAGACGCAGTGGAGAACGTTCTGCTGCCTGCAACATCCTCCAGCATGACCGGTTTGGCGGTGGGTCAGTCATGGTGTGGGGTGGCATTTCTTTGGGGGGCTGCACAGCCATCCATGTGCTCGCCAGAGGTAGCCTGACTGCCATTAGGTACCGAGATGAGATCCTCAGACCCCTTGTGAGACCATATGCTGGTGCGGTTGGCCCTGGGTTCCTCCTAATGCAAGACAATGCTAGACCTCATGTGGCTGGAGTGTGTCAGCAGTTCCTGCAAGAAGAAGGCATTGATGCTATGGACTGGCCCGCACGTTCCCCAGACCTGAATCCAATTGAGCACATCTGGGACATCATGTCTCGCTCCATCCGCCAACGCCACGTTGCACCACAGACTGTCCAGGAGTTGGCGGATGCTTTAGTCCAGGTCTGGGAGAAGATCCCTCAGGAGACCATCCGCCACCTCATCAGGAGCATGCCCAGGCATTGTAGGGAGGTCATACAGGCACGTGGAGGCCACACACACTATTGAGCCTCATTTTGACTTGTTTTTAAGGACATCAAAGTTGGATCAGCCTGTAGTGTGGTTTTCCACTTTAATTTTGAGTGTGACTCCAAATCCAGACATCCATGGGTTGATAAATTTGATTTCCATTGATAATTTTTGTGTGATTTTGTTGTCAGCACATTCAATTATGTAAAGATAAAAGTATTTAATAAGAATATTTCATTCATTCAGATCTAGGATGTGTTATTTTAGTGTACACTTTAGTTTTTTGAGCAGTGTATATATATCAATAAGTACATTTAACTGACCTAAAACAGGGAATTTTTACTAGGATTAAATGTCAGGAATTATGGAAAAACTGAGTTTAAATGTATTTGGCTAAGGTGTATGTTAACTTAACTTAAGCCATTTTGCCAAATGGACAATGGGGTCATTGTCCATTTGGAAGACCCATTTACAACCAAGCATTAACTTCCTGACTGATGTCTTGAGTTGTTAATTCAATATATCCACATAATTTTCCTGCCTCATGATGGCATCTATTTTGTGAAGTGCACCAGTCCCTCCTGCAGACTTTTGTTATTGACCAAATACTTATTTTCCACCATAATTTGCAAATTCATTCATTAAAAATCCTACAATGTGATTTTCTGGATTTTTTTTCTCATTTTGTCTGTCATAGTTGAAGTGTACCTATGATGAAAATTACAGGCCTCTCATCTTTTTAAGTGGGAGAACATGCACAATTGGTGGCTGACTAAATACTTTTTTGCCCCACTGTATGTACATAATATGACATTTGTAATGTCTTTATTATTTTGGAACTTCTGTGCGTGTAATGTTTACTGTTCATTTTTATTCTTTATTTCACTTTTGTTTATTATTTACTTCACTAAAGCCCTTGAATTGAATTGAGAAACAGAGAGACGGAGAGAGAGAAAGAGAGAGATGGAGAGAGAAAGAAGGAGAGAGAGCGAAAAAGAGAGAGAAAGAGAGAGATGGAGAGAGAAAGAAGGAGAGAGAGCGAAAAAGAGAGAGAGAAAGAGACAGAGAGAGAGTGAAAGAGAGAGCGAGAAAGAGAGAGAGAGAGTGAAAGAGAGAGAGAGAAAGAGAGAGAGAGAGAAACAGAAAGAAGATGGGGAAAGAAATCAGGGATGAGTTGAGGGAGACAATACCCATTGCTCTAGGGCTCCTGGATGCCAAAATAAAAGGCCAGCAAACACATTATGTTTTTTCTTAGGTGGCATGTTGTTGTCTTAAAGTAATGGGTGAGTGAGTCATTATTCTTTGTTCTTTGATTTGCCTCACTGCTGAACAAGAATAACGGATTTAAAAAGTGACAAATGTTTGATCAAGAGGTGAAAGGCTTTATTGGGTTGGTTTTCTGACTGCCTTCGGGTTTGTGTCGTTTGATACAACAAAAACAAGCTCATGTTTTCACTGAGAGAGATAACTATTGTATTGTCTATTTTGGGTCTCTATTTCTTTCCAACAATTAAAACACATACATTCTCAGAAAGCAAGAAGATTGGGATTTTTATCTGAGCCTGGAAACCAGATTATTCCAGATTAGTGTGACCCAAGTGTCTTTGAAGCTTCTTTAAATGAGAAATAGGAATATAACCCAAGTGACAGTTGACTCCTGTAGAATTCAAGCATATTTGGTGCCTGTGACTGATTTTCAAATAACAGCATGACGTAAACAAGCGTGACATTTTTACCTCCTCTTTTGCCGGTGGGGCTGTCAGTCATTAATGAAGCCCCGCCCCCTCCTCTAACTTCACTGTGTTCTAGTTTGACTACTCTCAGTTAGGGTAAAACAGGTTAAGTCAGGGTAAATCCTCTCTCGTCCTCGTTCTCTCTCTCTGCATCTCTTTTCACTCTCCTTTCCTCTGCCCCTCATCTTCTCTCTCTCATCTCCCCCTCTCTTATCCTCATTCCCTCTTCTCTCTCTTTCTTATCCCTCTCTTCCTTACTCTCTGTCACCCCCCCCATTTTGCTCTTTCTGTAAAGCGAAACCCAAGAGCTAAATCAGCAGATTAGATAGACTCACAGCTCACCTCCTCTGACTACTATCCCTTCGTTTATCACTCCATTCAGAGAAAGTTCAAGAGCAGATTCAAATCCAAGCATCTCGTCTTCTTCTTCTCTCTTCATTCCTGGCGCCGACCCGCAGTATACACTCTGACAACAACAACAGCTGAGATTCCTAGGGGTCTGATAGCGGATTAGAATGGGTCGTCAAAAAAAACCATCTGAAGATGTTTTGTTGCATTCTGTGTCTCTTGGGAGGATCCCTGGTAGCCTGGGAAGCCAAACTGAATTGGGTTCCTTTTTAATTGAATCAGTGAGATGAAGCAATAGATTGGGAAATGGATCTGCATTCGGTTTGGATTCCCAGGCTAGATCTGTGTTATAAGCAATTAGACTTAATTAATGTGAATATAACTTAAATTATGAATTATTCAAGCCCAGACAGTATCCAAATCTATTCACGCTGTCTAAGGATACATTCATAATGGGGGGTACATTTCCATCACAATGCATGTTACCTTTCGGCTGTTGGAGGTCTGACATTGTCCTTCATGTCTGACAAATATATAAAGGGCCTCCTCCCGAATCGCAGTACCACAAAATAGAAGTGAAAGCATTCATATGTGATTAATTACCGGTAAATGACATTTACGATGTTGTCATAATACCAAATGCATACCAAATCATATTTAAGCTGTCATATCCCTCTTGACAGTAACTATGCTCTGGAGTGATTAAAACACACAAAAAATAAACATTGATTTGGTGGTGGTACCAGAATTAATCATGGTAGAACAAGCTTACAGCGGCATACGCAAGCAGATCAGCTCCATGTGGCAAGAAATATTTACAAATGAGCCGCTCGGCCCATGAGAGTAGAGCAGCAGCCGAGCCAAGTGACATTATGATTAAAAGGGTGCTTCCACTCTAGGGGTTAATCAATCTGTTACACAATAATCAGGAGACGTGTCGGCAGCAGGGTCCCTGGCAAAACCAGTGTCCTTGGTCTCATAATGACAGGATATTTCCTTGAGGTTACACTAGCCCCACCCCTATTCAACACAACACTAGTACATTACATTTACATTTAAGTCATTTAGCAGACGCTCTTATCCAGAGCGACTTACAAATTGGTGCATTCACCTTATGACATCCAGTGGAACAGTCACTTTACAATAGTGCATCTAAATCTTAAAGGGGGGGAATACTTATCCTATCCTAGGTATTCCTTAAAGAGGTGGGGTTTCAGGTGTCTCTAGCCCCACCCCTATTCAACACAACACTAGTACACAACACTAGCCCCACCCCTATTCAACACAACACTAGTACACAACACTAGTACACAACACTAGCCCCACCCCTATTCAACACAACACTAGTACACAACACTAGCCCCACCCCTATTCAACACAACACTAGCCCCACACCTATTCAACACAACACTAGCCCAACCCCTATTCAACACAACACTAGCCCCACCCCTATTCAACACAACACTAGTACACAACACTAGTACACAGCACTAGCCCACCCCTATTCAACACAACACTAGTACACAACACTAGCCCCACCCCTATTCAACACAACGCTAGTACACAACACTAGTACACAACACTAGCCCCACCCCTATTCAACACAACACTAGTACACAACACTAGCCCCACCCCTATTCACACACAACACTAGTAACCCCACCCCTATTCAACACAACACTAGTACACAACACTAGCCCCACCCCTATTCAACACAACACTAGTACACAACACTAGCCCCACCCCTATTCAACACAACACTAGCCCCACCCCTATTCAACACAACACTAGTACACAACACTAGTACACAACACTAGCTCCACCCTATTCAACACAACACTAGTACACAACACTAGTAGCCCCACCCCTACACAACACTAGCCCCACCCCTATTCAACACAACACTAGTACACAACACTAGCCCCACCCCTATTCAACACAACACTAGTACACAACACTAGTACACAACACTAGCCCAACCCCTATTCAACACAACACTAGCCCCACCCCTATTCAACACAACACTAGTACACAACACTAGTACACAGCACTAACCCCACCCCTATTCAACACAACACAGTACACAAACACCCCTATTAGTAGTACACAACACTAGTACACAACACTAGTCAACACAACACTAGTACACCACTAGCCCCACCCCTATTCAACACAACACTAGTACACAACACTAGTACACAACACTAGCCCCACCCCTATTCAACACAACACTAGTACACAACACTAGCCCCACCCCTATTCAACACAACACTAGCCCCACCCCTATTCAACACAACACTAGTACACAACACTAGTACACAACACTAGCTCCACCCCTATTCAACACAACACTAGTACACAACACTAGCCCCACCCCTATTCAACACAACACTAGTACACAACACTAGCCCCACCCCTATTCAACACAACACTAGTACACAACACTAGCCCCACCCCTATTCAACACAACACTAGTACACAACACTAGCCCCACCCCTATTCAACACAACACTAGCCCCACCCCTATTCAACACAACACTAGTACACAACACTAGTACATTACACTAACCCCACCCCTATTCAACACAACACTAGTACACAACACTAGTACACAACACTAGTACACAACACTAGCTCCACTAGCCCCACCCCTATTCAACACAACACTAGTACACAACACTAGCTCCACCCCTATTCAACACAACACTAGTACACAACACTAGCCCCACCCCTATTCAACACAACACTAGCCCCACCCCTATTCAACACAACACTAGTACACAACACTAGCCCCACCCCTATTCAACACAACGCTAATACACAACACTAGTACACAACACTAGCCCCACCCCTATTCAACACAACACTAGTACACAACACTAGTACACAACACTAGTACACAACACTAGCCCCACCCCTATTCAACACGACACTAGTACACAACACTAGCTCCACCCCTATTCAACACAACACTAGTACACAACACTAGCTCCACCCCTATTCAACACAACACTAGTACACAACACTAGCCCCACCCCTATTCAACACAACACTAGTACACAACACTAGTACACAACACTAGCCCCACCCCTATTCAACACAACACTAGTACACAACACTAGTACACAACACTAGCCCCACCCCTATTCAACACAACACTAGTACACAACACTAGCCCCACCCCTATTCAACACAACACTAGTACACAACACTAATACATAACACTAACCCCACCCCTATTCAACACAACACTAGTACACAACACTAGTACACAACACTACACCCCTATTCAACACAACACTAGTACACAACACTAGCCCCACCCCTATTCAACACAACACTAGTACACAACACTAGCCCCACCCCTATTCAACACAACACTACTACACAACACTAGCCCCACCCCTATTCAACACAACACTAGTACACAACACTAGCCCCACCCCTATTCAACACAACACTAGTACACAACACTAGCCCCACCCCTATTCAACACAACACTAGTACACAACACTAGCCCCACCCCTATTCAACACAACACTAGCCCCACCCCTATTACACAACACTAGTACACAACACTAGCCCCACCCCTATTCAACACAACACTAGTACACAACACTAGCCCCACCCCTATTATTCAACACAACACTAGTACACAACACTAGCCCCACCCCTATTCAACACAACACTAGTACACAACACTAGCCCCACCCCTATTCAACACAACACTAGTACACAACACTAGCCCCACCCCTATTCAACACAACACTAGTACACAACACTAGCCCCACCCCTATTCAACACAACACAGTACACAACACTAGCCCCACCCCTATTCAACACAACACTAGTACACAACACTAGCCCCACCCCTATTCAACACAACACTAGTACACAACACTAGCCCCACCCCTATTCAACACAACACTACTACACAACACAAGCTGCTAACAGGTAGTGGGAGAGAGAGAGAGCATGGCTGACCAGGGCTATTTCCCAAATAACAATATATTCCCTATAAAGTATTGCACTGTTAAAGGAATATGGAGCCATTCGAAATACAGCCTGAGGGCAGTAGGTTACCTATACACCCCACTTTATCCCTCCCTCCTTCCCTCTCTCCCTCCTACCATTCTGTTCCCACCCACATACAGAGACAGGCCCAAGCCCAGGCAGTGCTGCGATTGTGATCGCTCGAGGCAGTTCCATCTCCATGCATTTAATTTCTTCCCTTTGATGAAGCCTGGGGTGGGGAGGGGGGAGAGAGAGGGGGAGGCTGAGGGACCCATCACTCCCTCCCCTGGGTGGTGGTTTCCTCGCCGCCTCTGTCGCTGCTGCTGCCGTGCCAACCAAGACGTGACAGTGGAAGCACGTCTCCCGAAACCTATTCCCTGCAGAAACGCCCCGACCAACCACGCCAACTCTGCCACCGTTGCCATGTCCTCCCCACATACATACACACCTCCCTTCCTCAATCTCTGTTTCCCATCCTGTGTACCTGCAACCGCTGTTTCACATCAAGCCTGCATGGAATTTTGGAACAGAGAACAGTGACAGTGACAGCCGTGTGCAGATGCAGGAAGCATTTGTCAGTGACTGTACTGTGTGCTGCAGAACAGTATTCACATCTCCTTTCAGTGAAACTCTCACTCCAGCAGTACTTTCCTGCAGTCATATGACTAGTGGCCACATAGGTGGAGTGTTAATAGTACTTTTCATAATTTCATAATTAATCAACATAAAAAAATGGAAGAAAGCCGAAAATCCGGTGTTTCTATGTCAAACTGTTTTGTTATATTTCAGTCTTCTGTGATGTATAAAGTGTAATACTGGGATGCACACTCAAAATTGAATATACAGTGCCTTGCGAAAGTATTCGGCCCCCTTGAACTTTGCGACCTTTTGCCACATTTCAGGCTTCAAACATAAAGATATAAAACTGTATTTTTTTGTGAAGAATCAACAACAAGTGGGACACAATCATGAAGTGGAACGACATTTATTGGAAATTTCAAATTTTTTGACTATTCAAAAACCAAAAAATTGGGCGTGCAAAATTATTCAGCCCCTTTACTTTCAGTGCAGCAAACTCTCTCCAGAAGTTCAGTGAGGATCTCTGAATGATCCAATGTTGACCAAAATGAATAAAGATGATAAATACAATCCACCTGTGTGTAATCAAGTCTCCGTATAAATGCACCTGCACTGTGATAGTCTCAGAGGTCCGTTAAAAGCGCAGAGAGCATCATGAAGAACAAGGAACACACCAGGCAGGTCCGAGATACTGTTGTGAAGAAGTTTAAAGCCGGATTTGGATACAAAAAGATTTCCCAAGCTTTAAACATCCCAAAGAGCACTGTGCAAGCGATAATATTGAAATGGAAGGAGTATCAGACCACTGCAAATCTACCAAGACCTGGCCGTCCCACTAAACTTTCAGCTCATACAAGGAGAAGACTGATCAGATATGCAGCCAAGAGGCCCATGATCACTCTGGATGAACTGCAGAGATCTACAGCTGAGATGGGACACTCTGTCCATAGGATACCAATCAGTCGTATATTGCACAAATCTGGCCTTTATGGAAGAGTGGCAAGAAGAAAGCCATTTCTTAAAGATATCCATAAAACGTATCGTTTAAAGTTTGCCACAAGCCACCTGGGAGACACACCAAACATGTGGAAGAAGGTGCTCTAGTCAGATGAAACCAAAATTGAACTTTTTGGCAACAATGCAAAACGTTATGTTTGGCGTAAAAGCAACACAGCTCATCACCCTGAACACACCATCCCCACTGTCAAACATGGTGGTGGCAGCATCATGGTTTGGGCCTGCTTTTCTTCAGCAAGGACAGGGAAGATGGTTAAAATTGATGGGAAGATGGATGGAGCCAAATACAGGACCATTCTGGAAGAAAACCTGATGGAGTCTGCAAAAGACCTGAGACTGGGACGGAGATTTTGTCTTCCAACAAGACAATGATCCAAAACATAAAGCAAAATCTACAATGGAATGGTTCAAAAATAAATATATCCAGGTGTTAGAATGGCCAAGTCAAAGTCCAGACCTGAATCCAATCGAGAATCTGTGGAAAGAACTGAAAACTGCTGTTCACAAATGCTCTCCATCCAACCTCACTGAGCTCGAGCTGTTTCGCAAGGAGGAATGGGAAAAAAATTCAGTCTCTCGGTGTGCAAAACTGATAGAGACATACCCCAAGCGACATACAGCTGTAATCGCAGCAAAAGGTGGCGCTACAAAGTATTAACTTAAGGGGGCTGAATAATTTTGCACGCCCAATTTTTCAGTTTTTGATTTGTTAAAAAAGTTTGAAATATCCAATAAACGTGGTTCCACTTCATGATTGTGTCCCACTTGTTGTTGATTCTTCACAAAAAAATACAGTTTTATATCTTTATGTTTGAAGCCTGAAATGTGGCAAAAGGTCGCAAAGTTCAAGGGGGCCGAATACTTTCGCAAGGCACTCTATTTCTCTATCTTTCAGCTATATCTGACATGGTACAAGTGTCTTCTCTTTTTAAGCTCATAGCCATGTGTGTGAGGTGTATACTTTTGTTTTAAAGTAGATTTGTTTGACTACCAAAATTCACTCTGTGTGACCCTGACTTAGCCCACTGCAGTAGAAGGTTAGTAGTCGATAAACACACAACACTAACTTAAACCTGACACCCCCTCCTTCTCTCCTTTCTCTAGAGGGCTGACTGAGTATTTAACATGTTCTACAGCAGGTGGCATTCTACCGGAAACTGGTGCTACGTGTGGGAAACGCAGAACAAACAAGGTGATCACAAACAAATCCTTTGTGTATCTATAGATGTGAATCATTGTCATCCCTCTGCTCTGACGAGGGTTAGAATGATCCCTTGAAGTGTGTAAATGGGGAATGAATGTGTTAACCTTCAGAGATAGAGAAAGGCAGGGAAGGAGGGAGGCATTCAGTACGAGGGGTGGGGGTGTATGAGCGTGGAGACGAGTGTGTAAATAAAATATTCTGCCTCTGTGTCGGGTGGCGCAGGAGAACAGACTCTGGCTGGGACGCTCTGCGCAGCTCTCTGGTGTCTGGCGACTGTGTTAATATTTCAATTACTCTCCTGAATAAATGAATTAAATAGGTGCTAACATTATCGCTCCCTGGTCCCTTTTGTGCGGGATTTGCAGCATTCGACAAGACATCTCGCTGCTGCGGTTTAGTCCTGTAGGAGAGCTGTGATGTAACTATTCTAGCCTGGTTTGAGAGTTTGCGACAGAGAGATAGCGTGTCTACTTCCATATCTTTGGCTGTTTCTGTATTGTGTGATGTTTCTCTGTCTATCTGGTGATTGTGGAAACATTCAGTCACACAGTGAATATTCAACCAGTAGGCTACAAACGGTGTACTGTAGGTGTTTGAAGCAGAGACCATTGTGGTCTTGTTTGCCAAGAGGGGGAAATACTCTGAGGACTCACCAGTCAGATCCCTGGGCATTTAGGTAGAAAACAAAAACACAATAGCAAAATGCAGGCTGAGATTTTACACCATTACTGGTAATTACTCAATACTCTGATGTACTATACTGCCCAGGCGACCTATCTATAGGCAATATAAATAGGTCATCAGTCAGTGTCCAGTTTAGAGAATACACTGTGTACCTACAATACTGACACTGATGCTTTCGATTCTCACTGTTACCACAGACAGAAGGGGTAATCAAGGCCTGTCATAGGGGGCTATAAAGCTGAAGCATCTGTTTACAAAGTTCTCTCACCACCAAATATGAGAGTGAGATGAAGTCCAGTCGCAGGTAGTGGGAGAGGATGGAACTAGGTGAAACTAGGCAGACATTCTAATAGTTTGTCATCGATGAAACATCTGATCTCAATAAATGTTTCTGTTCCAAAAACTACAATCTGTTACGAACACAGTACACTAAGTTTTATAGACTTGGCCCTTTGCCAAAGTTGTAAAAAATGACATTGTTCAGAAGGAGGGTCTTTGCTGCACTTCACAGAGGAAGCGTTCCCGAATGGAAATATGCAAATACATGCTACAAGGTGCCAGTAGGATCTCTCTAGCTCGTGCTTGGTTTGCCCACCTCCTTGCTTGTTTTGCCCACTATACTTAATTTGCTCCCACTGTAAATGAGACAGATGAAATATATTGGGTTAGTTATAAATATCTTTGCTGTTACTGTATGTGAGGTTTATCATCTCTTCTACATTCCTCTTCCTTCTCCGTCGGTCCGCCTGTCCATATGTGTGTAACCTGGTAGCCAGGGCCTTTTCCCTCTGTTCCTCTCTGCTCCGTCACAGCTCATTTAGTGCACAATCACAGGCAGCCAGACCTTTCCGTGCCAGACATATCTGACATTTACATTTGCCATCTATCACAGAGGAAGTCATGCTCCTGACCCCCACGGGTCACAATACCCATCACCCTGAAAGCAGCCCACAGAAATGTGTTAACCAACATAGGATTCGTCACAAATGGCAACCTATTCTCTTCATAGTGCACTACTTTGAGTTTACATATGGGCCCTGGTCAGAAGTAGTGAAATATATAGGGACTAGAATCAGCCATTTTGGACTCATAACACCATTACATGACTGACGGTGTGAAGAAGGCATAAAACAGAGGACATGGAAAATGTATAAAATAACAAATATTTATAACAGTCATACAAAATTAATGAAGGAACGAATATGTGGAGCAACAGTCTAAAGCTGTGTTTCTGGGAATTTAGGTACACCATGAAACTCATCTGCATTTCCTACGGTGCAGCAAGATTCTCAGCAACAAAATGATTGTCTATATTTGTAAGTCTGCAGGTGTTCACGTGCACACACTGTGTGTGTTTGTCCCTCTGCTCTAGCTAAGCAGTCATCACAAACAATCAGCATCTTTACCAGCCTCATGAATAACAGGGCAGCACATGCATATCCTCACCCGTAATTGGACACCCCTTTCTGTACATTATGCAGACATTACAATTCATTGTTGTCCACATTGAGATACAGACCAATGACCTTCTAGTCGTGTAACTGCTGGCGTCCAATAGATAGCAGCACAACATTCCATTTAGACCAAGACGGTACGTCTGATTCTGATGCAAAACAAAGACTAAGGTCCGATTTTTTTTCGGTTGCCATGTTTGTTTTCTTTCTAGGGAAAAATGTTTTATACTCTTAATGGTTATGCTAATCTCTGAGGCACCACAAAAATGCTAATCAGGTTTGTAATTAGTGGAGAGGTGACTACCTCGGAATAGACTGAAGTTGTTATTCAGTCTCAGTCACAGAAGGGAATGAGTAGAGGGAAGTTATGTTGTGCCTGTCAACAATTCCAATACTGCTACTAAGTTTGCATCCAAAATGGCACCCTATTCCCTATATAATGTACTACTGTTGACCAAGGCCCATAGGTTCTCTGGCAAAAAGTAGTGCACTACATAGGGAATAGGGTGCCATTTGAGATGCAGGCTATTTCTATTTCAAATGCTTTAGTGGGAAATTCCATAGAGATACATACATATTGTTCTATTTAATTCTGTGGGAAATTCCCTCTTGCGGTCTTCTCCCACTCAGGGATAATATGTGTAACATGCAGAATGGCAAACCTAATGCAATATTGAGTAGCCTGTAACTATGCATTACAGTCCATATTACCAGAAGACTTTAATGACACCCTAGTGAGAAGGGAATATGAAGATGATGATATGAAGGAGTCCCCAAATTAAGCCTGAAGAGAAATATCACCCATTTCTTCTAGATGGGCCCCAAATGATCTGTTACAAAAGGAATAATGAATTAACACTTACTGACTGACACTGCTATAATGAATTACAGTGATCGGCATTATATCGTCCCTCCATCCAGCGATGGAAATCAAGCTAGCCCATGGCTAGCACTTTTCAGACCGGCTAGTGGAAAATGTGCCAAACTAGCCCACCGGCTAGTAGAATGTGGTGTTTTGATATACCGCATGCCACAGACTTCGGACCCGGGCTAGTAAAAATTGCAGTCTACTAGCCTGGCTGGCCAGTGGCCAAAATCCTTAAATTCCATCCCTGCCTCCATCCCTCCATCCACTACCCTCAACACCACCACCACACTATTCCCCACTCTCTCTGAACTTATCAATCATATTCAATTGAGGCAATAAAAGCCTACGAGAGCCCAATAACCATCAGCTGAAGAGTAGGAGAGTATAAATGATACATGGAGGGGTCATTCTTGCCGCTGCAACGCAACACGATGTGGAAAACCCTCCAAAACACACTCAACCATTTTAACCGTACTGCAGATACTGTAAATTGTGCCTGCTGCACTCGGTCTCTCTCTGACACTGTGTAGCACCAACACAGATGACATAACCCAGGCCACTTCATGTTCTATCTTGTCACGGTATTCTAAATAATGGGGAGAGCGGGTATAACTCGCCATACAGAGGACCCTAGGCTGTCGTTCAACCGCTGCAGTTCCAAACTTAATGAAATATTTTAATAAAAAGGCGCTGGCTGGCAATATAACAACTGGTCACTTTTGGCCGTCACCGCCATGGCAGTGACAATCCTTGGAGCTCGTTCTCAAAGCATCCCTCAGCGCCAATCAAACATCCCATAATGGAAGAGCTGTTGGCATGGCAACAGGAGACAATACTAGTACTGTAAGATATCAACTGAAAACAGGACATAGTGATAAATTACTATAATACTGCTTCGATCAAGAGTCCATTATCATTTAATAGAAAAGTGATTTCTAAAAAGAGAGAGGTTTTGAGAGCAAGCAATTAGTGGTGAAATACAGGTCCAGATGGATGCTTCAGCAGTAAGGCACGAGGGGGTATGGTATATGACCAATATACCACGGCTAATGGCTGTTCTTATGCACAACGCAAAGCGGAGTGTCTGGATACAGCTATTAGCCATGGTATATTGGCCATATACCACAAACCTCTGAGGTGCCTTATAGCTATTTTAAACTGGTTACCAATGTAGTTAGAACAGTAAAAATAAATGTTTTATCATACCCGTGGTATACCACGGCTTTCATCCAATCAGCATTCAGGGCTCGAACCACCCAGTTTATTAATGTTTTTATCTACAAAATTATGTCCATAATCCATTTTCATGCTTGGAGAATGAAAAAGGTGAAACCCCGAACAGGTGGTATTCTTTGTCCTTGGACATATCCAGAGAAAAAAAGGTGAAAAGGCTTCAGGCATTCCGCCATCTTCCAGTCTCTAGTCATAAAATCAATACTATACAGTTGGGCGATCTGTTTTCTGGCAGACGACGGTGTGTATTTGGAAGATGGAGACAACATTTACACAGAAGGAACCAGAATCATCTAATGACGATTGCCAGATTGACTGTCTAAATAAGGGATTAAAGATGGGAAATTGTCTCTTAAAAATCATGATTTCAGGGTTTCAAATGTTTAGTTGTTTCTATGGAAGACTCACACTTATTTGAAGACTATCACTCGATGCAAGGTGAGAAAAGTTTGCACAATCCACTAGAGGCACACCGAAACCCCATCAGACAAGCTTGTATTGCAACAAAGTCCTTGTCTAAGCCTATGACTACCCCTCACTGTGAATGCATAGCCAGAACACCATTCCTGACAGCAGGTTAGAGGCACTGTTGTCACCATTCTCATCCTGAGTTGAATTAGTCAAGCTGCAGAGCCTCCTTCCACTATAATATATAATAATAATATAAACAGCTTTTATCCATGACTTACAATCATGTGTGCATACATTCTATGTATGGGTGGTCCCGGGGATCAAACCCCTATTCACCATGCTCTACCAACTGAGCTACAGAAGGACCACTATAAACAGTCCATGGTTGTGTCCATAATGGTACCCTATTCCCGATGAGGTGCGCTACTTTTACCAGGACCCACAGAGTAGTTCTCATCAACAGTGCAGTGTATAGGAAATAGGGTGCCATTTCAGTAACACACTATCCCCGCACCTCCATTGAGCACTACTGTTGTCCCAATTGATGTGGGGGAAATCGATGTGGGGACAATTTCAGAGTGCGCTCTCAAAAGTAGTACACGACAAAGGGAATAGGGTGCCATTTGGGATGCATCCAATGTGTGCTACAAGCCACAGAACACACACGCTACTCCACAGTATTAGTACTACCTGCGGATTATTCTCCTCATGGCATGGTACCACTACTATTTTCTACTTCCAACTAGCTGCTGCAGCTGTGTGCCAATACATAGACACACACCCACATAGACAGACAGACACACTCACCAAAGATCCAGGGTCCGTTGCCCTGTGTGTGTCAGTAAATGTGGACCTTGGTTTTTTACCAATCTCCTTTGGATTAGTGCCCTTTACTAGCTCCCAGGGAGGGGCGGATCGGGGGGGCAGCAAAAGGGGGCACCCCAGGGAGGGTGTGTGTGTGTGCGTGGTATAAAACCGACAACCCTTAAGTGGAGCTCCTCTGCCATAAAGCAGCCAGACAGACAGCAATAAAAGCCAGGCCTTACAGCAACAGCTCATTAGCCAGCCTTTCCTGCCACACACACACACACACACAATCACACAAACATGAACACACACAGCCTTCCTTCACTCTGAAGCCCAGAATCATCCATCACACAGGTCCTGCCTCACACTACTAAGGCAATAGCTGCAGAGCCTGTCTGCTCTATGATATGATCTATGTATAAGTTACTTTAATAACACTACCCACATGTATATATTACCTCAATTACCTTGACTAACCGGTGCCCCCACACATTGACTCTGTACCGGTACCCCCTGTATATAGCCTCGCTATATTTATTTTACTGCTGATCTTTAATTCTTTGTTACTTTAATTTCTTTCTTTTTGTAGGTACAGTTGAAGTCAGAAGTGTACATACACTTAGGTTGGAGTCATTAAAACTCCACAAATGTATTGTTAACCTCTTGAACCTCTGGGGGCAGTATTTCATTTTTGGATGAAAAACGTTCCCGTTTTAAACAAGATATTTTGTCACGAAAATATGCTCCACTATGCATATAATTGACAGCTTTGGAAAGAAAACACTCTGACATTTCCAAAACTGCAAAGATATTGTCTGTGAGTGCCACAGAACTAATGCTACAGGCGAAACCAAGATGAAATTTCATACAGGAAGTGAGCCAGATTTTGAATGCGCTGTGTTCCAATGTCTCCTTATATGGCTGTGAATGCGCAAGGAATGAGCCTACACTTTCTGTCGTGTCCCCAAGGTGTCTGCAGCATTGTGGCGTATTTGTAGGCACATCATTTGAAAATTGACCATAAGAGACTACATTTACCAGGTGTCCGCTCGGTGTCCTCCATCGAAACTATTGCGCAATCTCCAGGTGCGTGCATTTTTCCATTTTGTTCAGAGGAGAAACCAAACTGCCAAGAGTCATTTATCATCAAATAGATGTGAAAAACACATTGAGGATTGATTCTAAACAACGTTTGCCATGTTTCTGTCGATATTATGGAGTTAATTTGGAAAAAAGTTTGCCGTTGTAATGACTGAATTTTCGTTTTTTTTTCTTAGCCAAACGTGATGAACAAAACGGAGCGATTTCTCCTACACAAATAATCTTTTTGGAAAAACTGAACATTTGCTATCTAACTGAGAGTCTCCTCATTGAAAACATCCGAAGTTCTTCAAAGATAAATTATTTTATTTGAATGCTTTTCTTGTTTTTGTGAAAATGTTGCCTGCTGAATGCTAGGCTTAATGCTATGCTACCTATCAATACTCTCACACAAATGCTTGTGTAGCTATGGTTGAAAAGCATTTTTTGAAAATCTGAGATGACAGTGTTGTTAACAAAAGGCTAACCTTATGAGCCAATATATTTATTTAATTTCATTTGTGATTTTCATGAATAGTTAACGTTGCGTTATGGTAATGAGCTTGAGGCTATAATTACGCTCCCGGATACGGGATTGGTCGTCGCAACAGGTTAACAAAATATAGTTTTGGCAAGTCGGTTAGGACATCTACTTTGTGGGGTTTACATAAACGAAGTTGACTGTGCCTTTAAATAGCTTGGAAAATTCCAGAAAATGATGTCATGGCTTTAGAAGCTTCTGATAGGCTATTTGACATAATTTCAGTCAATTGGAGGTGTACCTGTGGATGTATTTCAAGGCCTACCTTCAAAGTCAGTGCCTCTTTGCTTGACATCATGGGAAAATCAAAAGAAATAAGCCAAGACCTCAGAAAAAAATTGTAGACCTCCACAAGTCTGGTTCATACTTGGAGCAATTTCCACATGTACAAACAATAGTATGCAAGTATAAAAACCATGGGACCATGCAGCCGTCATACCACTCAGAAAGGAGACGCGTTGTCTCCTAGAGATGAACGTAATGTGGTACGAAAAGTGCAAATCAATGCCAGAACAACAGCAAAGGACCTTGTGAAGATGCTGGAGGAAACAGGTACAAAAGTATCTATATCCACAGTAAAACGAGTCCTATATCGACATAACCTGAAAGGCCGCTCATGATGGGAGAAGCCACTGCTCCAAAACTGCCATAAAAAAAAGCCAGACTACGGTATGAACTGCACATGGGGACAAAGATCGTACTTTTTGGAGAAATGTCCTCTGGTCTGATGAAACAAAAATAGAACTGTTGGGCCATAATGACCATCGTTATGTTTGGAGGAAAAAGGGGGATACTTGCAAGCAGAAGATCACCATCCCAACTGTGAAGCACGGGGGGTGGCAGCATCATGTTGTGATCGTGCTTTGCTGCAGGAGGGACTGGTGCACTTCCCAAAATAGATGGCATCATGAGGCTGGAAAATTATGTGGATATATTGAAGCAACATCTCAAGACATCAGTCAGGAAGTTAAAGCTTGGTCGCAAATGGGTCTTCCAAATAGACAATGACCCCAAGCATACTTCCAAAGTTGTGGCAAAATGCCTTAAGAACAACAACGTCGAGGTATTGGAGTGGCCATCACAAAGCCCTGACCTCAATCCCATGGAACATTTGTGGGCAGAACTGAAAAAGTGTGTGCGACCAAGGAGGCATACAAACCTGACTCGGTTACACCAGCTCTGCCAGGAGGAATGGGCCAAAATTCACCAAACTTATCATGGGAAGCATGTGGAAGGCTACACGAAATGTTTGACCCAAGTTAAACAATTTAAAGGCAATTCTACTAAATACTAATTGAGTGTATGTAAACTTCTGACCCACTGGGAATGTGATGAAATAAATCCAATCTGAAATAAATCATTCTCTCTACAATTATTCTGACATTTCACATTCTTCAAACAAAGTGATGATCCTAACTGACCTAAAACAGGGAATATTTACTAGGATTAAATGTCAGGAATTGTGGAAAAACTGAGTTAAAATGTATTTGGCTAAGGTGTATGTAAACTTCTGACTTCAACTGTATTTTGCTTAAAACTGCATTGTTGGTTTTGGGCTTGTAGGTAAGCATTTCACTGTAAGGTCTACCTGCACCTGTTGTATTCGGTGACAAATCAAATTTTACTTGATTTGATTGTCTGTTAAAAGATGGACTCACAGGAGAAATGACTTAATTAATGCATGTGGGTGCCAGAGAGCTGACGGTGGTGTTCGTGTGCTTAGCGATTGCTGGAAAACTGATGTAGAATGAATGAACCTCTAACATATTCTTTCTACGACACACAATTGACATGACAGAACAAAACACAGATGAATCCCCTTTTCTCCAAGCAGCATACCAAGATCATTATCATCCCTATAACCAGGCTGCACCTTTGTGTTTGCATTGCATGCTTTGGGAAGTGAACTAGTACAGTACTGTAATCACTTAGTGCAGGGACAGAGTGTACAGAGGGTAATGTGTAGTGTACATCTGCAGGCCTTACGGTCAGTGTTATCTCCGCACATAAAGGCTTCCTGACTTGTTTAACAGCTGTACAAAAAGACTCATGTGAAGGCCAAATTACAGAGGAGGAACTTCTTGATGCAATTATGGCCTTTAACTGCATACCAGTCTGATTTCACTGTTACTGAAACAGGACCCAGATGGTAAATATAAGATCCAGTCCATTAAAAAAATTGGAGGCGCCTTGCACTTCCGTGTTGTGATGCAAAAATTCTAGCAAAGTGCATAGCACATATTTAAAAAGGCAAGTACTGGAAACAATATAATACTATGAAAATTCTGGGAAACCAGGCCTGGTATTCATAGCGGTCTTTGAAAAAGGCTTTTGATAAAGTACAATTGGAATTGATATATAAATGCCTGGAATATTTCAATTTTGGAGAATCTCTTATAAAATGGTTTAACCGGTTAAGACTCTAGGGGCAGTATTTCATTTTTGGATAAAAAGACGTGCCCGTTTTTAGCGCAATATTTTGTCACGAAAAGATGCTCGACTATGCTTGGAATTGATAGTTTTGGAAAGAAGACACTCTGACGATTCCAGAACTGCAAAGATTTTCACTGTGAGTGCCTTAGAACAAAACCTACAGGCAAAACCAAGATGTTTGAGCGACCAGGAAATCAACAGGATTTCTGATGGCACGTTTTCCATGATCGCCTTATATGGCTGTGAATGAGACAGGAATGAACGGACACTTCCTATCGTTTCCCCAAGGTGTCTGCAGCATTGTGACGTATTTGTAGGCATATCATTGGAAGATTGACCATAAGAGACTACATTTACCAGGGGTCCCGCACGGTGTCTGTGTGGAAATTGGTGCTGCAAAAACCAGTATTTTTCCATCCGAATCTGAGAACAATGCAGGCTTCCAGGAATGGCATTTCAATGAAGAGATATATGACAAAACACCTTGAGGATGGATTCAAACAACGTTTTCCATGTTTCAGTCGATATTATGGAGTTAATTCGAAAAAAGTTTGACGTGTAGGTGACTGAATTTTCGGTTAGTTTCGGTAGCCAAATGCATAGTAACAAAACGGAACGTTGTGTCCTACACAAGCATCTTTCAGGAAAAACTGGACATCTGCTATGTAACTGAGAGTCTCCTCATTGAAACATCTGAAGTTCTTCAAAGGTAAATTATTTTATTTGATCCCTTTGCTGGTTTTTGTGAATATGTTGCGTGCTAAATGCTAACGCTAAATGCTAAGCTAGCTATCACCACTCTTACACAAATTATTGATTTTCTCTGGTTCTAAAGCATATTTTGAAAATCTGAGACGACAGGATTGTTAAGAAAAGGATAAGCTTGAGGATAGGCATATTTATTTCATTTCATTTGCGATTTTTAGAAATCGCTAACGTTGCGTTATGGTAATGAGCTTGAGGCTATGATTACGCTACCGAATACGGTGTGGGTAGGACTAACAGGTTAAAGTTATGTATAATAACCCAAGGTGTAACATTTTTAATAATGGCTACTTCTCAGAAAGTATTCAACTGACAAGAGGAGTAAGACAAGGTTGTCCACTATCGGCATATCTATTTATTATGACCATCAAAATGTTAGCTATTGAAATCAGATCCAACAATAATATCAAGGGGCTAGAAATACAGGGCTTAAAAACAAAGGTGTCATTATAAGCTGAAGATTCATGTTTTATTTTAAATCCACAATTTTGATCCCTCCATAGCCTCATAGAGGATCTAGATAATTGTTTTAAATGAAAATGTTATACTTTTATTAATCATCACAATTTTCTTTAACCAATTTTGGTCTTTATTGCAGGGCCGACAGACAAGTTCCTTACTTTCTCCCCATTCTACTTGCCTCTTCTATTTTTGTGGTAATGTTGCAATTAGTCATTGTAATTTTGGATAGAGCAGACATTTCCATATACTTCTGTTAGCTGCATGTGTGACATAACTCCACCAGTCCTATTTATGATATCATTTACAAATATTATTTTATTATGTTTTTTAAATAAATTAGTATATTTGTGAGGTTGTAATCTGAATAAAGGGAAAGGGCCATTCTTGAACCCGTGGTGAGCCATTCTTACTAATCTGCTAGAGAACCAGTTCGGACTTAAGTATAACTGTTGAAGCCTTTAGTGAGAGGTCTAATGCTCATATAATTCAAAAATCTGTTCATTAGGTGTAGGCAGGCCCATAAGCAAATAGGTAAACTGGGATATTATTAAAGAGTTCATCAGGGTCATTTTTCCACAAATAGACATGTATTTTTCTTTCCATGGTGGCAAGATCTTATCTATTATTGCTAACTTTCTACAATATTGTATTGTAGTCAGATAGTTTCTTTCTTTTGGGATATACCAAGTATGTTCACTTCACCGTCAGAACATTTTATTGGTAAACTACATGGTAATGTAAAACTGGCATTTTTTTGTTATCCAAAACGTAATATAGTACACTGAGCATAAGTTGGTTTTAACACAGAGAGGTTAAACTTCTTCCGCTAGCGGAACCCCTCGGCAACATTCCGCTGAAAAGGCAGGACGTGAAATTAAAGCTTAATTAACTTTGAGTTAATCTACCCATCGTGTCTGATTTCAAAAAGACTTTACAGCGAAAGCACACCATATGATTATGTTAGGTCAGATCCTAGTCACAAAAATACACACACAGCCATTTTCCAGCCAAAGAGAGGAGTCACAAAAAGCAGAAATAGAGATAAAATGAATCACTAACCTTTGATGATCTTCATCAGATGGCACTCATAGGACTTCATGTTACACAATACATATATGTTTTGTTCGATAAAGTTCATATTTACATCCAAAAATCTCAGTTTACATTGGCGCTTTATGGTCAGTAACGTTGTGCCTCGAAAACATCCGGCGAGTATTCAGAGAGCCACATCAATTTACAGAAATTCTCATAATAAACTTTGATAAAATATAACTATTATGCACAGAATTATAGATATACTTCTCCTTAATCTCTTGTATCTACTCCTCCTGGATCCGGGAGAATTGTCATCAACTGACAATAATTAGCATAACGCAACGGACAAAAAATCCCTCTAGAAAATATTCATATTCTTGAAATCACAAGTGAAATATATTGAAACGACTTTTGTTAATCACCCTGTCATCTCAGAAATTATGATTTACAGCCAAAGCAAGACAAGCATTTGTGTAAGTTTATCGATAGCCTAGCATAGCATTGTGCCTAGCTAGCAGCAGGCAACCTGGTCACGAAAATCAGAAAAGCAATCAAATTAAAATGTTTACCTTTGATGAGCTTCGGATGTTTTCACTCACGAGACTCCCAGTTAGATAGCAAATGATCCTTTTTTCCATAAAGATTATTTTTGTAGCCAAAATAGCTCCGTTAGTTCTTCACGTTTGGCTGAGAATTCGACCGGAAATTGCGGTCACGACAACGCTCCATAATATCGACAGAAACATGGCAAACGTTGTTTATAATCAATCCTCAAGGTGTTTTTCAAATATCTATTTGATAATATATCAACCGGAACAGCTGTATTTTCAGTAAGACCGGGAGGAAAAATAGCTACCTCTGTCTATTACGCAAGGATTACTCTGAGAGGACTCAGCCGGCCACTTACGCAATGTAGTCGTTTACGCTCATTCTTCAACATAAAGGCGTGAAACTACGTCAAAATGCTGTAGACACCTTGGGCAATACGTAGAAAAAGGAATCTGGTTGATAGCCCATTCACTGCTCAATAGGGACACAGAGCTTTCAAAACATGAGTCACTTCCTGATTGGATTTTTCTCAGGCTTTTGCCTGCAATATCAGTTCAATATCAGTTCTGTTATACTCACAGACAATATTTGTACAGTTTTGGAAACTTTATAGAGTTTTCTATCATGAGCTGTCAATTATATGCATATTCTAGCATCTTGTCCTGACAAAATAGCCTGTTTACTTTGGGAACATTATTTTTCCAAAAATGAAATTAGTGCCCCCTAGTTTCAAGAGGTTAATGCAACCGCTGTGTCAGATTTTTAAAAGCAAACCATGCAATAATCCGAGTACGGCGCTCAAACACAAAACAAGCCATGCAGATTCCCGCCATGTTGTGGACTCAGTAAAAGTCAGAAATAGCATTATAAATATTCACTTACATTTGATGATCTTCATCAGAATGCACTCCCAGGAATCCCAGTTCCACAATAAATGTTTTTTTCGTTTGATAAAGTCCATAATTTATGTCCAAATACCTCATTTTGTAGCGCGTTTGGTAAACAAATTCAAAACTCACGAGGCGCAGGCAAGTCGATGCGAAGGTTCAGACGAAAAGTTCCAAAAGTTATATTACAGTTCGTAGAAACATGTCAAACGATGTATAGAATCAATCTTTAGGATGTTTTTAACATAAATCTTCAAGAATGTTCCAACCAGAGAATTCCTTTGTCTTTAGAATTGCAATGGAACGCAGGTCGCTCTCACGTGTGCGCGCATCATGCCACTCTGGCAGACCCCTGAATCATCTCTCATTCCCCCCTCCTTCACAGTAGAAGCCTCAAACAACATTCTAAAGACATTCTAGCCTTAGAAGTGCAATATGACCCCATAGACACTGTATATTTGATGGGCAATGAGTGTTTTCTATCCGATACTACTAATAATATGCATATATTAGCTTCTGGGCCAGAGTAGCAGGAAGTTTACTCTGGGCACGCTTTTCATCCGAATGTGAAAATGCTGCCCCCTATCCCAAACAGGTTTTAAGGACCCAAACAATTACAGATATGCCATTCAGAATGCAAAATAGTTGGGAAGAGATTTTCAATGTACCAATTCCATGGCACATGGTTTATGAACTGATACAGTTTTTCAATTAAATGATTATACACCATTCTTGCAACCAATCTTTTTTAAATAACATATATAGTCATACAAAATATATGGGGATTGGAATTGATGCAGACAATTACATTGATAGAAGCCACAATCTATTTGTAATATTAAAGTTGATCCACCCCCTAAAGAATATATTAAAAAATAAAAAATAATAGTCTGATTCATTCTAATGGAATATGTAAAACTGATCCTAAATCAGCACTCCTACTCTGTATCAGTGAATAAAACAGCGGGGAGTGACCCGCCATAAAGTTGCATGCCACCTGGTCAGAAAATCCCAATGGGACAACAGCAGTGCCAGTTAGAGAGATACAGTAGAAAACTAAACTATATCTCTCTCACAGGCTGAAAAGCACTCGCATTGTTTGATAACTATCAAATTCAAAATGGCACCAAGAAGAAGCACAAAAACAACAGTTAATGTTGTGAGAGATTATTCTGTCATTGTATTTGGCAAGCTATTTGGTTTTATATCTAAGATCACTCCAATCCAATTCCGAATAAGAACCGTAAAGGAAATGATGCAGACACCAAGTGTTGGTTTTCATTTAATCAAATATATTTTTGTAAAGTTTTGTCAGATCCAAAAACGAGAGAGACCAGGCAAGACAACCCTGTTAAGGCGTCAGCATGCTTCAGTTCGGCTGGCGGCTAGTTGAAGTCGGCTAGGTGAACTGAACAAGTGTGCTTGCATACACCCTTAAAAGACCTTAGCTTGAAAAACAAGAAAATCATTGTATGGTTTGACGAATTTGAGATGCCGTGGCCAGTATAAACTCCCTCAACCTCTGAATTAATCTAAGAGAACTAAGAAAAATGGTCATTCCTTTTTACGTTTTAGACGAGGAGATCTTAGTGGCGCAATTTTAAATCTAACAAAAATGTTTGGTGCAATATTTATCAATGAAAAAAAATGTGCATTAAAACAAGTAATCTTTTGTTGACTTTATTGAAGAATACCTACAGATGACCAATCACAGACGAAGGGGTGTAGACTTCGGCTCCCGAAGTTCGGCTTGCCTCAAGAAAACATTTAGTGCGCCTGAACAGTAAAAAATAAAAAAAACGTACCAAAGTCGAAAACTAACAAAAACGTCACAAAATGTCATTATAATATATGCACCAACTCTTCGGAACTGTTTCGGATGGGAAGCATGCAGACGCATTTACCCTCCTCCTGGGGAGGCACGTGATACACACACACACTTATCCATGCAGAAAGAGACCAAGACATACTACCAGTCCTCCACAGGCTACATACATAGATGCCCTCAGTTTACCACACACACAAACTCCCTCACAAGGAGGAGGGGCGTCTCCTAATTTTCTGTCCAGGAATTACACAGGCATTAATGTAATTAGAGTAAGACTAACAAGGGCAGACTTTCTGCTTATTACTCTGTGGTCGACCCGGGAGAAAGACGGCAGCGTTCACATGGCATTTGTCCAATCTCTAATGACAACACCCCACCCCACCCCTCCCCTCCCTCATAATCCTTTCCTTTACATCCAATCAGGGGAGGGGTAGGGATGTATGGAGGGAGAAAGGGGGAGGGTTAATTGCTGTGGAGGGCCATTGGAGTTTGATGAAAAATAGGGTGAGACTGTGTTGGTCGAGAGAGGTGTGTGTGTGTGTGTGTGTGTGTGTGTGTGTGTGTGTGTGTGTGTGTGTGTGTGTGTGTGTGTGTGTGTGTGTGTGTGTGTGTGTGTGTGTGTGTGTGTGTGTGTGTGTGTGTGTGTGTGTGTGTGTGTGTGTGTGTGTGTAGGGTGGAGGGGGGGGGCATGAAATCAACATGGTTCCAGGAGGAATTACTGCCAAGAGCACCCCTTGTATACATTGGAAATTAACCATTCAACATTAAATAATCATAAATCTTTCGTTGTCTGGCCAACAGTGTTGATTGACATGTGTTTGATGCCGGTCAAGGGTCAAAGGTCAGACATCAGTCACAGTGGGTGCCTGGGCAGGACCAGAACACATATGAAACCATCATTAGAATTCCCTCCCATGACAGTGGAACATTCCAGATAATTCCCATCATGTGCAACTGCATGCAGGGCGTGCACATCCCCTGGGCTCCCAGGTAGTCATAAGCATAGAAATACAGTCTCAGAGGTCGCTCCGGGGTGAACGTTTCCTTAGATACTGTATAGAGCTAGGATCTGCTGCCCATTCCCCAATCCTAACCTTAAACATTAGTGGGGAAATGCTAAACTGACCTAAGATCAGCATCTAGGGGCAACTTCACCCTAGATCTTCAGTGATCCGCCTGGAAGGAAGTTCCATACACAATAAGAGGTAGTAGGTAGACTAAGTTGTGATCCTATGAGCATCACCCTCATGCAAACTACCTACCGCACGTACTATTGATGAAATCTGTTGTATCTTTTCTAATTCGTGCCTACAACTGAGATAAAGAGATTTGTGTGGTCCCTCTACATTGAAACCAGCTTACCAGAGTAAACATTTAATGTGTTAATTGACTGTGTAAATGGAGCAGCGATCAATAGAAGCTTTTGATACACACAAGCAAAAGCCAGACCCAGGACGACAACAGCGAGGCATCCTTTTTACCCTGAGCATTTTGGAGTGTTGTTTTGGTTCCAGATAGAACTATTTTGGGTTCCATGTAGAACCCTCTGTAGAAAGGGTTCTACATGTAACTCAAAAGGGTTCTACCTGGAACCAAACAGGTTCTACCTGATACCGAAAATGTTTTTCCAGGGGTTCTCCTACAGGGACAGCCAAATAACCCTTTTGAGTTCTAGAAAGCACTTCTTTTTTAAAAGATTCTACTTTAGAACAAAGCCCTATGTGTGCCCATTTGGGATGCAGAGAATGGCTTCAGAAGAGGCTCGCCAAAAGATGCCACCAGCAACGCACCCATACCAAAAATACAATACAAACAACAAGTCTGTTCCAAACATTATACCACCATAAATGTTTTGTGTTATTAAAATCCTACATTGTGTGTGATAAACACATTTATAGCATTTGAAGTGTTATCTTGATACTCAGAGATGCCATTCTGCTTTAAAGACAGGCTATTTCCTCTCAGCTGCAGGAGATATCAGCCTTTTAAATGTTCAGATAAGGATTATCAGATCACTATAATGTCACCACTGGAGAATTAACACTCAATACAAGATCTTCCTCTGTCAGGTTTTTCTGCATGATCTACAGTATATTTCTGCATCCAAAGTGGCACCCTATTTCCCATTTAGTGCACTGTGTAGGGTTGAGGGTGATTGTCACACCCTGATCAGATTCACCTGTCCTCGTTATTGTCTCCACCCCCTCCAGGCGTCGCTTGTTTTCCCCAGTGTATTTATCCCTGAGTTTCCGGTCTCTCTGTGCCAGTGTATTTATCCCTGTGTTTCCTGTCTCGCTGGGCCAGTGTATTTATCCCTGTGTTTCCTGTCTCTCTGTGCCAGTTCGTATGTTCCAAGTCAACCAGCATTTTTCCCTGTACTCCTGCCTTGGTTATTCTCTTTTTTTCTAGGCCTCCCGGTTTTGACCCTTGCCTGTTCTGGACCCGCCTGCCTGACCATTCTGCCTCCCTTGACCATGAGCCTTTCTGCCACTCTGTACCTCCTGGACTCTGATCTGATTTTGACCTTTTGCCTGTCCACAGCTATTCTCCTGCCTACTCCTTTTGGATTGTTAAACATTGTAAGACTCCAACCATCTGCCTCCTGTGGCTGCATCTGGGTCTCGCCTTGTGTCATGATAGTGGTGTTGGTCAAAAAACCTGTGTGACATTCACACAGAATATAAATGCATGGCCACAGGGACAATATGACGGAATGGTTTGTGATCTCTCTTCATACCATTGTGTTTGATTTCAGCAGGAAACACCAAGTGAGAATAGCTGATAGTCACTGATATCTATGGGGGGTTCTTCTGTGTCATGATCATCTCTGCATTCAACACTGACATGAGTGTGAATGGCCGCCAATATGATCAATCATATCCCAACTTCCTGATTTTTTTCCCCCTCCATTCTTTAACAGCAGTGGTGTAGTGGAGCCTGGAGAAGTGTGTATACTGACCACCAAAGGAAAGGCGCACTGTGTGAAAAATTATATGAGAAACAGTGACATACACTCTCACTGACCTAAAATGGTGAATCCCATATTGGTTTTTCACAGTCAGGCCAATCCAAACTGTACTGTGCAAGTAGGCTAATAGTAGGCTAATAGTAGGCTTACTATTGAAACAGATAAATTAGACTCAAATGAGTCAGAAATTCACAGGTTTTCAATCTCAAACTCACACTTTTTTGTTAATTGGAAAACAACGTGATTTTTTATTTTTATTATTTATTTTAATTTTAAATGTTCTCTTTTTCTCCCCAATTTCGTGGGATCCAATTGTTTTAGTAGCTACTATCTTGTCTCATCGCTACAACTCCCGTACGGGCTCGGGAGAGACGAAGGTTGAAAGTCATGCGTCCGATACACAACCCAACCAAGCTGCACAGCGCGCATCCAACCCGGAAGCCAGCCGTACCAATGTGTTGGAGGAAACACTGTGCACCTGGCAACCTTGGTTAGCGCGCACTGCGCCCGGCCCGCCACCGGAGTCCCTGGTGCGCGATGAGACAAGGACATCCCTACCGGCCAAGCCCTCCCTAACCCGGACGATGCTAGGCCAATTGTGCGTCGCCCCAGTCGCCCCACAGACCTGTGATTCCAGAATCTTGTTGTGAAGTCCACAACAATGCTTAAACCACACCAAGAGACCACTTTTAAGGTCTGGGAACAATCTAAGAAATTTAGATTTTTATTGTGTAGTTACCCATTAAGTCAACTGTGCATCCACCTAGCACTGTTGTTTGGTTAGTGTTCTTCTATAGCACACAGGAGGTGGAGTTCACAAAACTGCCACTGGATTGATGCAATAGGCTACTTTGTAGCTAGTAAACATTTAATAGAGAAGGTTGTTGGGAAAGCCTTTCCATCTACCTACCAGAAGACGGTTAGGTCTATCATTGGCATCGTTATATTGTTCCTGTTCCTTAATTGTTTGAAACCTGGACATTTTACCTTATATCATGAGCCATCTTACCTTGCTTTAAAGTAGTCTGTAGGAAAAATTCCACCATAGAAACGTGGAGGCAATTATTTTATAAAGACTTCCTCATATGTGCTCTCCTGTTCTACTGGTTTTCAAATCAACTTTCTTTCATTGTCTAGCAGCCAAAGGCATGATCCTAGTCAAATTAGCAACCCATGCTAGTTGTTGATAATCCTAGTCAAATTAGCAACCCATGCTAGTTGTTGATAATCCTAGTCATATTAGCAACCCATGCTAGTTGTTGATAATCCTAGTCATATTAGCAACCCATGCTAGTTGTTGATAATCCTAGTCATATTAGCAACCCATGCTAGTTGTTGATAATCCTAGTCATATTAGCAACCCATGCTAGTTGTTGATAATCCTAGTCATATTAGCAACCCATGCCAGTTGTTGATAATCCTAGTCATATTAGCAACCCATGCCAGTTGTTGATAATCCTAGTCATATTAGCAACCCATGCCAGTTGTTGATAATCCTAGTCATATTAGCAACCCATGCCAGTTGTTGATAATCCTAGTCATATTAGCAACCCATGCCAGTTGTTGATAATCCTAGTCATATTAGCAACCCATGCTAGTTGTTGATAATCCTAGTCATATTAGCTAGTTGTTGATAATCCTAGTCATATTAGCAACCCATGCTAGTTGTTGATAATCCTAGTCATATTAGCAACCCATGCTAGTTGTTGATAATACTAGTAATATTAGCAACCCATGCTAGTTGTTGATAATCCTAGTTATATTAGCAACCCATGCTAGTTGTTGATAATCCTAGCCATATTAGGAACCCATGCTAGTTGTTGATAATCCTAGTCATATTAGCAACCCATGCTAGTTGTTGATAATCCTAGTCATATTAGCAACCCATGCTAGTTGTTGATAATCCTAGTCATATTAGCAACCCATGCTAGTTGTTGATAATCCTAGTCATATTAGCAACCCATGCTAGTTGTTGATAATCCTAGTCATATTAGCAACCCATGCTAGTGGTTGATAATCCTAGTCATATTAGCAACCCATGCTAGTGGTTGATAATCCTAGTGTGTTGATAATCCTAGTCATTTTAGCAACCCATGCTAGTTGTTGATAATCCTAGTCATATTAGCAACCCATGCTAGTTGTTGATAATCCTAGTCATATTAGCAACCCATGCTAGTTGTTGATAATCCTAGTCATATTAGCAACCCATGCTAGTTGTTGATGATCCTAGTCATATTAGCAACCCATGCTAGTGGTTGATAATCCTAGTCATATTAGCAACCCATGCTAGTGGTTGATAATCCTAGTGTGTTGATAATCCTAGTCATTTTAGCAACCCTTGATAGTTGTTGCGTCTTTAGATCTCCCCTCTTTCTAAATTTCTAACAGCTCTGTCCATGAAACTGCTCTCATGTGTGGTGCGCATTTTAGAATTATGTTTTGCCGCAAATTGTATTTTGGAACATTCTAGTCATATTAGAAACACATAGGCCTACCACATTTTGTGTTTTGCAAATTGTATTTTGGAACATTCACACATAGGCCTACCACTGTGTGCATATTGCTTAAATGTGAAGAAATAATAGTTTATCACATTTTTGAGCTAAACATTCAGATCTGTTCCGTCAGCCTTATTAATTGATATGGCGTATACACTCCACTACCACTCTGTTTATCAGCCATTTGCCTGCTGACCTTCCGGTTAAGCCCAAAACGCCTCCTGAGCAACAACAGAGCATTTTGACTTCAACAAAAAAAAACTGTACCCAAATGGCCCTCTTTTCCCTATATATTCCCTATATAGTGCACTACTTTTGCCCAGTGACTTGGTCACAAGTGAAGCAGTGCACTATATAGGGGATAGAGTGCACGTTGGGATGCAAACAAAATGTTTGAAGTCAAATTCAGCCTGTCCTCCAGTCCACACGATTAGCCCTTAAATGTACCTGCACAAAAGGCATCCCAGCCCGGGGAAAGGGACACTGATAACAGCAGGAAACAGTCTCTCTCTCGTTAGCTAACTGTTAACAATCCAATTTTCTCAATTACTCCCGCACAAAAACAACGACAACAAAAAACTTCACAAAACAGATACAATGTGCCATATGGAGGAATTGCTAGAGTAATTATATATGCTGTAGTCACACACATCACTTGCTGTGGAGTACTGGACCTCACACATCCCTTGTTGTAGTGTACTGGACCTCACACATCCCTTGTTGTAGTGTACTGGACCTCACACATCCCTTGTTGTAGTGTACTGGACCTCACACATCCCTTGTTGTAGTGTACTGGACCTCACACATCCTTTGTTGTAGTGTACTGGACCTCACACATCCCTTGTTGTAGTGTACTGGACCTCACACATCCCTTGTTGTAGTGTACTGGACCTCACACATCCCTTGTTGTAGTGTACTGGACCTCACACATCCCTTGTTGTAGTGTACTGGACCTCACACATCCTTGTTGTAGAGTACTGGACCTCACACATCCCTTGTTGTAGTGTATTGCACTGTAGCAGGACTAGGGTTGAAAAATTCCAGTAACCTTCCCAAAATTCCAATCAGGATTCTGGGAAACCTGGGAATTTTGGAAAAGTTACCAGAATTTTACAACCCTAAGTCGTAAAGAATGCTGTATTGGATGAAAAGGCCTGGTGTAGGTCTACTAAGCACTGTACTGCTGGTTAGCCTGGCGAGGCCCTGTGCAGCAGTAGGGATGAAATGTAGCAAAGAACTGGAGAAGGGGATGGGCCAGGAGGATGACTGCTTTGTCTTTAGGGCACTAAGGAGGCCCCTGAGGGTCAGTATTGAGGGGAAAGGTCAGTTGTGTATGTACAAAGCTACCCTAGGATCCTTTGTTCCTAGGGAGGCTAGTGGCTGTATTTGAGGGACTTACTGAACAACAGCCACAGTCTAACTGCCTGGCTGGAACACACACACACACACTTGTCCCTGACGACAGGCCCTGCCAGAGGGGGTGTCAGTGGCACCAGCTCCATGTATAATAACTTCCTCTGCCTCCTCTATTCATTAGGTAGGAATCATTGGAGCATTGGAACCTGGTACACACCAGACCTTGGTTCAAACACTAATATAATTTAAAACACTTAAAATACTGTGCTTGCTTGAGGTTGCCTGGTGCAATGAAGCTATTAAATGAGTTGGAAATGTGCAAACCCCAAAATATGGCACTGTAGGCAGGCTAAAGCAAACTCTCATGGAACCTCCAAAGATTTCAAATAGTATTGAACCCAGGTCTGCTATGTAAGTAAGAGAAGGGAAGCATCAATTGACATGGTGACTAGGACTGGCTGGAGACTCCAGGCCATTGGCATGATGACACAGGCCGTGTCCAAAATGGCACCCTGTTTCTTTTATAGTGCACTACTTTTGACCAGAGCCTATGGGCCCTGGTTAAAAGTAGTGCACTATATAGGTATTAGGATACCATTTGGGACATAACCTCAGTAAAAGGTCAGTAATTACAAGCTGCACTTTCATAAACACAAACACACTACTGACAAACATTTCAACTGCTCATCGTTTGGAAAACCACCAGGGGAAATAGCAATGTATTAGCCAATGCAATGTCTATTATGGTGTTTTGTGTGTAGCCTGTTAATTGACCATTGGTTGATGTGGATTGTTTTCCCAACACAAAGACTGGGAATAGAATACTAATACACTACTAATAAATAATAATCAAGTACTGCACCATTCTATATAATAGTGGGTATCCAGAGTGCCGATCCAGAGTCAGATTAGCTTTTTTAGGTCCTAATGAACGTGATTACATGGCCAGGGAAGACCTGATCCTAGATCACTCTTACTCTGAAACCATGGAAAATTTGTCAGACTAAGAATTCTTAGGCTGATTTCAGCTAAATGTGAAAGTGTGACTGTTGGGAAAAATGGGACAGAGACATTTCCCTAGATTCCTAAATACCTCAGAGAGGTTTGAGGGTCCAGTCCTATACACGGAGAAAAATCTGAAGCTTTTACTATCTATTTTATCCCATTATATACATTTATTACATTTGATTTAATGCATTAGTCTCATGTCCACTGTTGTTTTATTGTTGTTTTACTGTTTTACTATTTGTCTCCTAATTTAGAAAACGTGTTGGTTTTGTCTGACCTCTTCTTATTTTATTTTGAAATGCATAATCTGTAAGAAATGTGTAATATAAATACAGTTTGATTTGATTTGACTTGACTTGAAACCCAATAGGCCTATCCTTGAAATTGAAAAAACAACTTATCGTGACAAAATGCCTCATATTCTCAGGGGAAAAGAGACCCCCAAGCATATATGTGTCGAAACTATCAAGGCCACATACTGTAGCACCATGGGGGCTCCTGCAAAGTGTGTACAAATGTGACATGCTGCAGCATTTGTTCCTCTCAGAAGCACAGGGCCAGTCTATATATGTACTGTGTATTATTTGAAACATAGGCCATGCATTATGGTTTAATAGCCTCATGAGGCCAATGGTATCACGTGACTGCAATGTCCTCTTACTAAAATAATTACATGAATATCGGGTTTACACGAGCAGGATCAAATCTAGCTAAGTGTCTTTGTGGTAAAAATGTATCCAGTCTTTAAAAAACTGCATCTCTTTAATTTTCTCTATTCTAGAAATACTAGAGGCACAATAGCACAGGTAAAATGTGCTTCTAGTACATTGATACACTAGTTTGATTATTTCTGTGGCTTTTTATCCCAGACTATGAGGCCTTACAATTCGGAACATATAGGATTACTTATACCTACGTCAAGCTTTTCAAGAGCAACTACACACAACAGCTGGCTTGTTGCGCAGGCATTCAAGATTAAATATTATTCTGCAACGTTTCATCCTTCCTTGAATCCATCCTCATGAATTACAACACAAGGGGTAGAATCACTGTGAGAGGCAGAGGATTGAGATGTATAAATCACGGGTTCTGTCCCAAATAGGACCCTATTCCCTACACAGTGCACTACCTATGAGCAGAAACATGGGTTAAAGTAGTGACCCTATGTAGGGAATAGGGTGCCATTTGGGATGCATTCCACATCTCCCCTGGTTCCTCCTGAGGGGGGCTAATGAAGGGATTTAGATTCCGTGCGTCTCCTCTATCTGACGTCTCACTCCTGTTTCATCATCTCCTGACGTTAGCCTCTAACCCTGAGTTATACAACCCCCCGGCAAGTCACCACATATTCACCCCCATTTCCAATCCAGAAGGTATAGATTTCACATCAATACCGATTATTCACACTGCAGGAGAAAACAATGTTGTGTGGGTTCCCTAAGAGGCATCCTGGCTAACATGTTTTTACAATGGCATCTACAGTGCTGGTTTTTCTATGTAGACCTCCTGTGCATTCCCTCATTGGAATAGCAACAGAAAAGCCTAATAGACACTCAATGTTCCTTTTTCCAGTGGTATGTTCCACTCAGTAGCTTTACATTTGTATCTATGCATGTGCATAGACGGTGAGTCATGCTCATGTCAGTCATGCTAATGTTATGGTGAATACATCTAGATTTACGTATGTACATGCATACTCAGTTATCCATGGTGAAAACAGCAAACACTCCATCGGCAGATAAGCAGCTCTACCTGTCTCTGTCCCTATAGTGAGTTTCCCTGCGCTGCTTTTTACCCAAGGGTCTAATTATAGTCCCTGTGACAATGAACTAGCAGCATAACCATGGTGTCTAACTCTACCTCTGTCTGGACCACAGTACATCTCTGTTCCAAATGGCACCCTATTCTTTATATAGTGCACTACTTCTGACCAGAGCCCCATATGGGCTCTAGTCCAAAGTAGTGCAATAAAGAGGGTATAGGGTGCCATCTGGGAGCCAGCCTCTGTGTTCCTACTAGAAGATGGCTGCTCAGCACGCAGAGGTGCTGTCGACTGCAGAGTAGATCAGACCCGAAATCCCCCAATCCACTGACAACATTCTCCTTCTCCCAGTTAACACGTTCAACCACAGGCCAGACTTGCATTAGCTCAATGCATTAGCAGAAAACAGAGACCTGCATCTGTTAGCTATACTCAAATGGCCTCATAGGTGTTAGAGGCGTTTGGACATGATAATATCCCCAAGTCCACACTTCTCCTCCATCCCCATCCAATGGCCATCTGATCCCCACTGCTTGCTGTGCAGTGCCCCATCTCAAGCCCTGGCCCCAGCCCCAGCCCCAACCACAGCCCCAGCTTCAGCCCTCAACCCCAGCAGCATCCAGCCCCACATGGGGGAGCAGCTCTGCTTGTATGGGGATCCCTAAGAGGGGATAAAGAGACTCTGCTCCAGTACTGATTACTTACATTTGCCGGGCTAAATCCCACCACATGGTACAACCGTGTCTGCTGTGTGCATTGTTTTTATATACTACCTGTTCGTGTGTGTGTGTGTGTGTGTGTGTGTGTGTGTGTGTGTGTGTGTGTGTGTGTGTGTGTGTGTGTGTGTGTGTGTGTGTGTGTGTGTGTGTGTGTGTGTGTGTGTGTGTGTGTGTGTGTGTGTGTGTGTGTGTGTGTGTGTGTGTGTGTGTGTGTGTGTGTGTGTGTGTGAGAAGTCAAATGTCTACTGTTTGCTGATGATCTGGTGCTTCTGTCACCAACCAAGGAGGGCTTACAGCAGCACCTAGATCTTCTGCACAGATTCTGTCAGACCTGGGCCCTGACAGTAAATCTCAGTAAGAGCAAAATAATGGTGTTCCAAAAAAGGTCCAGTCGCCAGGACCACGAATACAATTTCCATCTAGACACTGTTGCCCTAGAGCACACAAAAAACTATACATACCTTGGCCTAAACATCAGCGCCACAGGTAACTTCCACAAAGTTGCGAGACAAAGCAAGAAGGGCCTTCTATTCCATCAAAAGGAACATAAAATTCAACATACCAATTAGAATCTGGAAAAAATACTAGAATCAGTTATGGAACCCATTGCCCTATGGTTGTGAGGTCTGGTGTCCTCTCACCAACCAAGAATTCACAAAATTGGACAAACACCAAATTGAGACTCTGCATGCAGAATTCTGCAAAAATATCCTCCATGTACAACGTAGAACACCAAATAATGCATGCAGAGCAGAATTAGGCCGATGCCCACTAATTATCAAAATCCCGAAAAGAGCCGTTAAATTCTACAACCACCTAAAAGGAAGTGATTCCCAAACCTTCCATAACAAAGCCATCACCTACAGAGAGATGAACCTGGAGAAGAGTCCCCTAAGCAAGCTGGTCCTGGGGCTCTGTTCAAACACAAACACAGCCCACAGAGCCCCAGGATAGAAACACAATTAGACCCAAACAAATCATGAGAAAACAGAAAGATAATTACTTGACACATTGGAATGAATTAACAAAAAAAAAGCTAACTAGAATGCTCTTTGGCCCTAAACAGAGAGTACACCGTGGCAGAATACCTGACCACTGTGACTGACCCAAACTTAAGGAAAGCTTTGACTATGTACAGACTCAGTGAGCATAGTTTTGCTATTGAGAGAGGCCGCAGCAGGCAGACATGGCTCTCAAGAGAAGATGGGCTATGTGCACACTTTCCACAAAATGAGGTGAAAACTGAACTGCACTTCCTAACCTCCTGCCAAATGTATGACCATATTAGAGACACATATTTCCCTCAGATTACAAAGATCCACAAAGAATTTGAAAACAAAGCCGATTTTGATAAACTCTCATACCTACTGGGTGAAATCCCACAGTGTGCCATCACAGTAGCAAGATGTGTGACCTGTTGCCACAACAAAAGCGTGAAGTGAAGATCAAACACCATTGTAAATACAACCCATATCTATGTTGATTTATTTTCCCTTTTATACCTCAACCATGTGTACATCATTACAACACTGTATATATACATAATACGACATTTGTACTGTCTTTATTCTTTTGTAACTTCTGTGAGTGTAATGTTAACTGTTCATTTTTATTTTACTTTTGTATATTATCTACCTCACTTGCTTTTTCAAAGTTAACATGTTTCCCATGCCAATAAGGCCTTTAAATTGAAATGAGAGAGAGAGAGAGAGAGAGAGAGAGAGAGAGAGAGAGAGAGAGAGAGAGAGAGAGAGAGAGAGAGAGAGAGAGAGAGAGAGAGAGAGAGAGAGAGAGAGAGAGAGAGAGAGAGAGAGCGACAGATAGAGAGAGAGAGCGACAGATAGAGAGAGAGAGAGAGACAGAGCGACAGAGCGACAGATAGAGAGACAGAGCGACAGATAGAGAGACAGAGCGACAGATAGAGAGACAGAGCGACAGAGAGACAGAGCGACAGATAGAGAGAGAGAGAGAGCGACAGAGAGAGAGAGAGCGACAGAGGGAGAGAGCGACAGAGAGGGAGAGAGCGACAGAGGGAGAGAGCGACAGAGAGAGAGACAGAGCGACAGAGACAGAGGAGACAGATAGACAGAGACAGAGACAGATAGACAGAGACAGAGCGACAGATAGAGAGAGACAGAGCGACAGATAGAGAGAGACAGAGCGACAGATAGACAGAGACAGAGCGACAGATAGACAGAGACAGAGCGACAGATAGAGAGAGACAGAGCGACAGATAGAGAGAGACAGAGCGACAGATAGAGAGAGACAGAGCGACAGATAGAGAGAGACAGAGCGACAGATAGAGAGAGACAGAGCGACAGATAGAGAGAGACAGAGCGACAGAGCGACAGATAGAGAGAGACAGAGCGACAGACAGAGCGACAGAGAGAGACAGAGCGACAGATAGACAGAGAGACGAGACAGAGCGACAGATAGAGAGAGAGACAGAGCGACAGATAGAGAGAGACAGAGCGACAGATAGAGAGACAGATAGAGCGACAGATAAGAGAGAGACAGAGCGACAGATAGAGAGAGACAGAGACAGATAGAGAGACAGATAGAGAGAGACAGAGCGACAGATAGAGAGAGACAGAGCGACAGATAGAGAGAGAGACAGATAGAGAGCAGAGACAGAGAGACAGATAGAGAGAGAGACAGAGCGACAGATAGAGAGAGACAGAGCGACAGATAGAGAGACAGATAGAGACAGATAGAGAGAGACAGAGAGACAGATAGAGAGAGACAGAGCGACAGATAGAGAGAGACAGAGCGACAGATAGAGAGACAGATAGAGAGCGAGACAGAGAGACAGATAGAGAGAGAGACAGAGCGACAGATAGAGAGAGACAGAGCGACAGATAGAGAGACAGCAAGACAGAGAGACAGAGAGACAGAGCGACAGATAGAGAGACAGAGACAGAGAGACAGAGCGACAGAGAGAGAGAGCGACAGAGAGAGAGAGCGACAGAGAGGGAGAGAGCGACAGAGAGGAGAGAGCGACAGAGAGGGAGAGAGCGACAGAGGGAGAGAGCGACAGAGAGGGAGAGAGAGCGACAGAGAGGGAGAGAGCGACAGAGAGAGAGAGAGCGACAGATAGACAGAGACAGAGCGACAGATAGACAGAGACAGAGCGACAGATAGAGAGAGACAGAGCGACAGATAGAGAGACAGATAGAGAGAGACAGAGCGACAGATAGAGAGACAGATAGAGAGCGAGACAGAGAGACAGATAGAGAGAGAGACAGAGCGACAGATAGAGAGACAGAGACAGATAGACAGACAGAGAGACAGAGAGACAGAGCGACAGATAGAGAGACAGATAGAGAGAGAGACAGAGAGACAGAGAGAGAGAGAGAGCAGACAGAGAGAGAGACGACAGAGAGAGAGAGCGACAGAGAGAGAGAGCGACAGAGAGAGAGAGAGAGCGACAGAGAGAGAGAGCGACAGAGAGAGAGAGCGACAGATAGACAGAGACAGAGCGACAGATAGACAGAGACAGAGCGACAGATAGAGAGAGACAGAGCGACAGATAGAGAGACAGATAGAGAGAGACAGAGCGACAGATAGAGAGACAGATAGAGAGCGAGACAGAGAGACAGATAGAGAGAGAGACAGAGCGACAGATAGAGAGACAGAGCGACAGATAGAGAGACAGAGCGACAGAGAGACAGAGCGACAGATAGAGAGAGAGAGAGAGAGAGAGCGACAGAGAGAGAGAGAGACAGACAGAGAGAGAGCGACGAGAGAGGGAGAGAGCGACAGAGCGAGAGAGCGACAGAGAGGGAGAGAGCGACAGAGAGGGAGAGAGCGACAGAGAGAGAGAGAGCGACAGATAGAGAGAGACAGAGCGACAGATAGACAGAGACAGAGCGACAGATAGACAGAGACAGAGCGACAGATAGAGAGAGACAGAGCGACAGATAGAGAGAGACAGAACGACAGATAGAGACAGAGCGACAGATAGAGAGAGACAGAGCGACAGATAGAGAGAGAGAGAACGACAGATAGAGAGAGACAGAGCGACAGATAGAGAGAGACAGAGCGACAGATAGAGAGAGACAGAGCGACAGAGCGACAGATAGAGAGACAGATAGCGACAGAGCGACAGACAGAGCGACAGATAAAGAGAGACAGAGCGACAGATAGAGAGACAGAGCGACAGAGAGACAGAGCGACAGATAGAGAGAGACAGAGCGACAGATAGAGAGAGACAGAGCGACAGATAGAGAGCGACAGATAGAGAGAGGCAGAGCGACAGATAGAGAGAGACAGAGCGACAGATAGAGAGACAGATAGAGAGCGAGACAGAGAGACAGATAGAGAGAGAGACAGAGCGACAGATAGAGAGAGACAGAGCGACAGATAGAGAAACAGATAGAGAGCGAGACAGAGAGACAGATAGAGAGAGAGACAGAGCGACAGATAGAGAGACAGAGCGGCAGATAGAGAGACAGAGCGACAGATAGAGAGACAGATAGAGAGCGAGACAGAGAGACAGATAGAGAGAGAGACAGAGCGACAGATAGAGAGAGAGACAGAGCGACAGATAGAGAGAGAGAGAGTTTATGGATGCACATGCATGCAAGTGTCATTGTGTAAGAGAGAGAGAGAAAGAGGGAGAGAAAATATGACATAATTACAAACCCCGTAATATATGGTATTCCATAACACACCCTTCCCCTCGCCACTCAACAAAGTGGTGAGTCAAACCAAACCAGAATCATGCCTGAAGCTAGCGTCCATGCCTGAAGCTAGCGTCTCAACGCTCTCAAGGCCAGCAGAGTCATGTTCTTGGAAGAATACTATGTCCTCTGTCCTAACAGGTGTCCATCCGTGATGAATAAAATTGACAGTAATAACATCAATAACACAGCTCAGATATTACTCAAAGGATGCTCAATTGTTTTTCTATTTTCTATTTTTTTCATTCAAAAATATATATAATTACTATGTAGACCATGGGTGTAATCTCTTTCCCCCTGTTGAGTATGATGTGGTGGCAGGATTTATGGAAAAGGCTTCCAACTGCTTGTAAATGGCTGTCCTTGGCAGGAACCTTCATGCCGAGAGCTCTTAATAAGAACACCAATAAACATGTTTCCTTTGGGTTTTATTGGAGATTTTTACCGTTTTTCCCTGGAAGGAAATACAGTTAGCCATTAGCCAGTTAATCACTCCTCCGTGACACTAATGCTTACTTAGACATATTTCCTGAACAATATATGAAAAGGTACAGTATATTATATATTCTTGACTAGAATATTCTGAACACAAAACCTTTATCATTAGAACTCAATGGGCACTTTGCCCATTATAGGAGTACACTCATCCATCCATCCATCCATCCACAGATGTCCAGCTGACCCACTGGCCTCTAATTTACAGCTCATCTTTCACCCAGGGTAAATATGGCGGCAGTATATTTAATCCCATGGTCAGAGTGGATTATACTGTTGTTTCAACTTGTTTCACAGCAGCACATAAACACCTGTGCCTTTTCACATATGAATCCCACCCCTAGACTAAAGAAATATCTCAAACATGGTCAGTGGTCACATGAAGAACTACACTTGTTGAACCACTGCAATGAGTTGAGCATTTTAAAACATCAGGACTGTTTGAAACATTTGGGAATTCATGGTAAAAGCACAATGCAAATGGATAAATTATGGACATATCCAGAGCAAGAACAAGACATGAGAAACCATGCAATGATCTCACACCAGTTCTGTCTCTGTCATGGCCTCATCATGTTTAAGATGCATCCTATGGGCCCTGGTCAAAAGTAATGCACTACACTAGGGAATAGGGTGTCATTTGGGACTAATACTAGGGAATAGGGTGTCATTTGGGACTAACATTAATTTTGGTGTTCTGTGACAGCATTCTTCCACACACTTCAACCTGATTAGTGTTAATCATTGACATAGGTCTTATAAGTACCTTTATATGTAAATAAATATTGCAATATATGCCCAAATGCTGGCTGCAGTAGAATACAGACTCACAAATATTTTGAAACAGTTAATGAAGCTTCTTCAAAGTCTACATTAACATCTGGGTAACTCTAACAGCATCATTCACGTCGATCGTTTTGCAAACGTGTTTCCTCGATTAACATACCGGAGACCATTAATCACGTCAATTAAATTAGCTAGAGCGAGCGCTGCAGTTTTGGGCCGCTTAACTTTCAACCTGCTTCCACGTTGACATGGTAACGTAATGTTTATATAATAGCCTGGATATCACCTCTCTCGCCTCCTCAATTGCTGCTATGCCATGGCCAAGCACCACGATGGGGCACAATCACTGAAACCAATTGGCCAACGGTAATGTCCGCACACTCAAATGGTTGATGGTTAAGAAAACGATCTATTCTATTCTAACCATTCGATGTGATTTCCATGCAATATAGGTGGAAGCCTCCTTACAATGTAATAATATACGCTACTGAGACTGACCAATGACTAATCATCAAAGGGGTGGTCATAACTGCAGAATTAAAAACCTTCACACTATTCATATTGATTGGTAAACTGATCTTAAAGGGATAGTTCACTTAAATAAAATAAAAAACATATTTGGGTTCCTTACCCTGTAAGCAGTCTATGATGAACAGGGTATGACGGCAATCCATGCGTTTGGTTTAGTTTCCCGGGCACTGCTTCCACATGCTAACGTTTTAGCATTTGTGGCACAAATTTTACTCAAGTGATGGGACCTGTATTTGCATTTGTCGCGCTTCACAGTCAATTCTAAATACTTGATTTGGACATGTTGCGCGAAAAAAACGCATATCCGCTCCGTGACTTGAATGGGATTTGTTCCACAGATGCTTAAACGTTAGCGCGTGGAAACAGTGGAAAGGATGCAATGCACATCATTCCCATTCTTGACCCCACAGATGCTGATATCCTGAAGTGTGTATGCCAACAAGAGATTGCACATCAAATTACTGCCATATTCAGGTTAACGGAAAACGAACCTTTACTCTGTTACGAAATACAATGGGAATCGTGACTGAAATAACGATGGGGACTCTGAGTAATGCATTGCTTTACATAATGCCATAGCTATTTTGGGGTATCTCGTTCAATTATTCAACTGCAACCAACAGCTATAAATCAATATTTAAAGGTTCCTGTGCCTAATTGTGACAGCAATTACGTTCTGCATCACAGCCATAATGACACGTCTTCAGCTCAGGAAAAGCTTACGGCAGTGTGAAGGCGTCAAATAGGGGGGATTAATTGTAATTTGATCACGAGTTTGTTGCACGTGCGCGGCACCTATTCCAACTCACCGCAAATTAATCTGAAATGGCCATTGTTTATGAAGTTATGACAAAAATAAATGATCAAAATTGAATGAGAACAAAAATGAAAAACAACATCCAATACTGTATGTTTTTGTGTTAATCCAACAGCGAAAAATCTACAGGAATTACGAAAATTAAAACACATTTTCCAACACTGCGCACATGATAACAGAATTACGCTTTCCACATGGGCGCGCGCTGTATGAGCGCTACCTCCAGGGCAGTGTAGGCTACACCCCCCCCCTCCCTGACACACACATACACACACGAACAACGAAAGCGTCCTGAAACGTTTATGCCCCAGCAACCCAAAGCATACGCACATATATGACATAGGACACAAAGGCCATGGTGAAGAGTGGGTGAATGAGTTTACCTCGGTGTCGTAGATTTTGGTGATGAGTGAAAACTTGTAATTCCGTGATTCTTTTATATGTTGTATGGCCAGTTGGACTGCGGGCTCGATGCCCTGACTAATGCTGCTCATCAGCGCCGACTCGTTCATCGGCATGAGCACCATGATGGGCAACTTTTCATTATCCCCCGAGAACCAGCTGTTGTCCTGACCGTGCCTCGTATAGTCATTGCAGACCTTGGCTAGCGCAGGCTGAAACATCAAGATGGACAGGAGCAGGCATACCAATAGAGGCGTCATCTCCCATCCGCAGTGCCGTCGGGACGGGGCCATGCTACTATGCAGGACGACCAAAGCAGATCCCACCGAGCTCTCACTGCTCAGACATCGCACATTTGGGGTCGTCCGAGATGGTCAAACAATCCACCCGAAAGGGAAATATTATTATTAAAATGGTCCAAACGGTAAAACCACAACCTTAGCCTTGGTAGGGGGTTCAACCGCAGTGAGACACCTCGACCTGATTGAAGTCTATTACAGTGAATTTAAAACAGATATATTCTCGTTGACAGGTATTCTGTAAAATTAATCCAAGGGTCCAGTTTTAGTGGTGTACCATATATGGAAGAAACGGAGACGGTTCTGATGCAGAAGGTGTTATTGGCGCTTATTGGCGCCGACGGTTGTCTCTCTCCTCCTGGTCTCCGTGATCCACAACAACTCCCTCCGCGTTAAAAATCTCTCCAACTCAATCCCTCTCCTCACCTTGTGGAACTAGGGTGACCATGACACAAGTACATCACAATTCACAGTCTGTAGGATGCTCAATACGACAACTTCAAGATGACAGAGGACAACCAGTCAGCCTCTCTCGGTGACAAATGTTATGGATACAAATGTACCTCCTGAGTATTTTCCCCAGCCAAGAGACAGCAGAGTAGCCTAATAGAGCATCCGTGCCAACGCACTACAATATGTAGTCTATTCAGGGCGAAGAGAATATGGTAATTCTGGTTAAAATTTATTTCCTAAATAGATCATCTTAAAAGCAGTCTTGATTGCAGCGTGTCCAGCGTGGGCGAGAACAGATGGCGTCGGCGTCCAGACAGCCCACGCGACTTGTGTCAGCGTGTGTGCGCTCGCTGCGGACGATGCTGCGGCTGCCTGAGTGTCTGTTAAAGTCTTCACTTATTTAATGTTGTTGCTGCTCAGAGCGCGAGCGAATGGGAGCAGCAAAATATATGTGGAAAAGGGGAGAGAGAGAGAGAGAGAGAGAGAGAGAGAGAGAGAGAGAGAGAGAGAGAGAGAGAGAGAGAGAGAGAGAGAGAGAGAGAGAGAGAGAGAGAGAGAGAGAGAGAGAGAGAGAGAGAGAGAGAAAGGGGAGGAAGGGGAACGCAGAGGGATGGATGGATGGTGCAAGCTCTTGTCGCCTAACAGGCAAAGGTGATTTATTGGGCTTTCATGTTTAGAAGACAGACAGGATTTCAAACATGCAAGAGGGGTTGCATGTAGCCTGCTGTGTCAAGCAATGGCTCTATGGTTAAGCGTCGTAAAACATTAATACATTATGAAGGCTATATTAACATAGTATATAGCTTACATTTCAAAATGGTTGATATTTTATATGTTGAAGCACAAGATAAGCAATCTAAGGATTCCGTTACAGAAGCACCAGGTTCATATAATAAATTATTTAAAAAATAATAATAATAAAGTTATGGTAGCAGAAGAGAATGTTGAACGCCACAAAAACAAAGTGTCTGAGACACCAACGAATGCGTATTACCGCCCGCTTTGTTAAATAAACACTGCCACCTAGCATCTTCAAGCGGTTTCTTACCTCTTTCCCTCATGAGTAATTGTCCACTTTGACTATGGTGGGTAATGTATTAAAATGGTATGCCAATTGAAATGAAAGCATAATAGAAACAATATAATTAGGTGTACATACTCTACATTTGATACAATCTGACAAATAGGGATTTTGGTGCCGTTTGAGTCTAGTTTCTGAGGACTAAATGAGCTAGATGCAGCTCTCCAAAGTCCTGAACACAGCATTAGACACGGCGCTCTCTGTGCCTCGAACACACTGACAGCATTATTTCATTTTGGTACACCAGAATAACATTCATTTCCAACGAAAGGCTGTGTTTGCCGTGCAGCATTGCGTTGCAGAGGCAGTTGCAGTGCGTTCGGTGTGGTGCAAATGTTGGATTTATCGAACATATGCGTCAATCTGTTAGCGTAGACAGTTTGACAGAAATGGTAGTAGAAGGTGAATTTTGAACGTTTGTTGCACACATATCCAGATGATGCTGTGTACCATTTTGCGCAAAAACACTGTTGGTGTGATCAAGGCGTAAAAAAGTATGCTGTACAGTTATGGCTGCTTGTAATGTTCCGGTGAAAGCCTTTCACATTCAGTCTAGCCCATTACCTACCTGTACTTCGCCAAGGGCGCTCAATCCCTTTCTAACCACAAACTACCCACACATGACCGACTGCATTTCGCCATTGGCGTCTGAAGTCGAACAGAAAAATAGGCAATTATTGAAATTGTTTGCTGTACATTTTATGATTTTTCTTAAACAGCATCGACGAGCAAGGCGAATCCATACCAGGGGCAAGTGCTCTTTTCGTGCCATGGAAAACACTTGAAAGTATTTCCATAGTTGCTGATTGGTCAATGAGGCACAATAGCCTAGACTAGCTTGACCTCGGGCAATTATAATGCATTTAGTTAGGCCAACTGTGCATGCAGAGATACCATGCGTTTCACCTGTTTGGTCACCTTCTAAAAATGTATGAGCATGTAAACAGAACATTATAGAGTGTAATGAAAGTCATTTAACCTGAAATAAACTATATAGCGTGGACTATGTGACATGGTATTGTGTAAACTAGGCAATATGGATGCAGGTGTATAGTTTACTACTGAATCAGGTCTGCACTAGGCCAGCTTTGTGTTAGCCCACTGAAATAAAGCCTATAGCTGTTAATGTGTCATTATGCATAGTCTGATGAAACATCTGCTACGTATCATTTCCATTCTGTTGAGATCTTTACATCCACATTACCCAGACATGTATGGCAACCTTTTAAGGCAAATCCACTGACCATAGCCATTTCCATCACTCCTCTAACCTTAGAAGTGTGTATGGCTCTGCCTAATCTACAAATGTCATGGTTCATGTTAGAAATGGCACCCTATTCCCTTTATAGTGCACTATATTTGACAAGGACCAATGGACTATGATCAAAAGTAGTGCACTATATAGGGTATAGGGTGCCATTTGGCGTATAGCCATGATGATGTGTCCGTCCATCGTTATTAAGGACACAAACAGAGGCATTAAGGTGGGTATGGTTAGGCCTACCACAGACCCTCCTGGCTTCATGTCACCTAACCTCTACATAATCATAATGCCTAGAGGACCAGTCTGTCCCCATAGGCTTGTTGCTGGAACCACTTGTGTGTTACAGTAAGGGCCTAACCATCTCTAACTATCCAAATCAAACTTGACCCTAAAGTAACGGGTTACACTGGAATCTACTGGAGGGCCACAGTGTCTGCTAGTTGACTTTCTCAGATCTTCTCTGCATTTAAATCAGTGTGAGTGCACTAAATAGGGAATAGGATGCCATTTGGGACAAATCCAGAGCCAGTGTATGGTTTAGAGCTGGGATAGCAGGTGTTGTTACTCCTTAACCAATCAGTGACATGTACTGACCGATAAAAACCAGCAGGCACTGCTACGTTCAAGGGCTGGAGATTGCATCGATCTCCGGTGGTATTGTATATATGTATTTATTAGGCACACTTAGGAGCTTTCTCCTCAACTGGTTTTGTCATTCATTGCAATTCATGACGATGATTTTATTCAGATAAAGGGAGAAGTTTGAGAATACTGCTCCGAAATACTGTTCTGGAAATGTGAAACTACATGTGCCTACCTGCAGACTATATCAGCTTTCTAAAAAAGTGTATAAAAAAATGAAAAATGCCTATCAGAAAGGTATTGTAATACCTAGCCTCAAGAGGGTTGACAATTCCATGTTGATGAATGAGACAGTGCTAGTGCTACCAGATCACTATTTTACACCTAAAGTAATGCCCGGCCAAATCATGTCTTTCAGAATATATTCTGTGAAAATAAATAAGAACACAATTGGTTTGCCATTTTGTATCCAAAGCTAGGGATGAACAGTAGTGCACTATAGAGAGAATGGGTTGACATTTGGGAGGCAACCATGGATTTCTGTAGTTTCTAACTGTTTAGACCAGATGAAAGCCTCCTACCAGTCGATCTGACTTCTCTCAGTATTGCCAGATTGTTATTTTCTGTTCTGTGATGTCCCATCTGTTTATTCCCCCATAAGACACCTCCCTCACTGTTCCAACTGCAGCAGAGAGAGAGAGAGAGAGAGAGAGAAAGAGAGACCGAGAGAAGAAGAGAGCGAGAGAGACAAAATATATCAAGGATCTGGAAATATTATCTATGGAGGAGTTGTCTAAGATGACACTCAATGTTTTTTCCAATCTCATAAAACATTTTAGAAAACGGCTGTGTTATCCCCACAAGGCTAGGGTGCTGGCGTACTGAAAACAGGGGTGCCAATAATTTTGACCTCTATCTTTTAGAGATTTCTTTATTACTTGTTAAACTAAATCTCTTTCTTTGAGCAATTATATTACTATAAAATAAAATAATTTTCAACAAATTTGAGCATGCAATATAGCTCAGTATTTGTGTTATTTATTTATGCAGTCTATATTGATGATCTGTTTCAAAGGTCCCAATAATTATGTACCTGACTGTACATATACACTGAACAAAAATACTATAAAGCTATAGTGAGTTTCCCTGCTCTGCTTTTTACCCAAGGGTCTAATTATGATCCCTGTGACAATGAACTAGCAGCATAACCATGGTGTCTAACTCTACCTCTGTCTGGACCACAGTACATCTCTGTTCCAAATGACACCCTATTAGCTATATAGTGCACTACCTCTGAACACAACCTTATGGGCCCTGGTAAAAAAAAGTATTGCACTAAAGAGGGAATGGGGTTCCATTTGGGACTCTGCAACATGCAATAATTTCAAAGAATTTATCTGAGTTACAGTTCATATTAGGAAATCAGCCAATTGAAATTAATTCATTAGACCCTAATCTATGGCTTTCACATGACTGGGAATATAGATATGCATCTGATGGTCACAGATACCTCGGTAGGGGCATGGATCAGAAAACCAGTGTTATCGTGGTGTGACCACCACGATAAATCTCCATCGCATAGAGTTGATCAGGCTGTTGATTGTGGTGAGTATGCAAGCCATGGAAGAACTGGGACATTTTCAGCTTCTGGGATTGATTACAGATCTTTATGACATGGGGCCGTTCATTATCATGCTGAAACATGAAGTGATGGTGGTGGATGAATGGCATAACAATGGTCCTCGGGATCTCGTTACAGTATCTCTTTTACATTCAAATTGCCATTGATAAAATGCAATTGTGTTCGTTGTCCGTAGCTTATGCCTGCCCACACCATAACCCCACCACCACCATGGGGCACTCCGTTCACAATGTTGACATCAGCAAACTGCTCACCCACACAATGCTATACATGCTGTCTGCAATCTGCCCGGTACAGTTGAAACCGGGATTCATCCGTGAAGAGCACACTTCTCCAGTGTGCCAGTGGCCATCAAAAGAGCATTTTCCCATTGAAGTCGGTTACGACGCCAAACTGTATTCAGGCGAAGAGCCTGGTGAGGATGACGAGCACACAGATGAGCTTTCCTGAGACGGTTTCTGACAGTTTGTGCAAACCCAGTTTCATCAGCTGTCCGGGTGGCTGGTCTCAGACAATCCCGCAGGTAAAGAAGCTGGATGTGGAGGTCCTGGGCTGGCATGGTTACACATGGTCTGCGGTTGTGAGGCTGGTTGGACGTACTACCAAATTCTGTAAAATGACATTGGAGGCGGCTAATGGTAGAGAAAGTAACATTTCAATCTCTGGGAAGAGATTCTGGTGGACATTCCTGCAGTCAGCATGCCAATTGCTCGCTCCCTCAAAACTTGAGACTGTGGCATTGTGTTGTGTGACAAAACTGCAGATTTTAGAGTGGGCTTATATAGTCCCCAGCACAAGGCACACCTGTGTAATGATCATGCTGTTTAATCAGCTTCTTAATATGCCACCCCAGTGAGGTGGATGCATTATCTTTGCAAAGTAGTCATGCTCACTAATAAGGATGTAAACAAATTTGAGCACAACATTTGAGCGAAATAAGATTTTTGTGTATACATTTCTGGGATCTTAAATTTCTCCTTTATTTTCAAGTTTTCCACTCCGCTAGCCAGCACTTCGCCTAAATCGGTGTGTATTTATTTTTCCTCTAGATTTCAGCTCATGGAACATGGGACCAGCAGTTTACATGTTGTTTTATATTTTTGTTCAGTGTAAGTACACTACCAGTCAAAAGTTTGGACACACCTACTCATTCAAGAGTTATTTTTTATTTTCTTTACTTGTTCCATATATTTTATTTAATAGTTTTGATGTCTTCACTATAATTCTACAATGTAGAAAATAGTCAAAATAATGGAAGACCCTTGAATGAGTAGGTGTGTCCAAACCTCTGACTGGTACATATATGCCATTTAGCAGATGTTTTTATCTAAAGCAACTTAGCCATGTGTGCAAATTTTTTACTCTCAGGTGGTCCTGGGAATTAAACCCATTGTCCTACTGCTCTACCGACTGAGCTAAATATGTTGTAGCAACCACATTTGTATAAATACATGCAATCAACGTTCATGATTTGATTAAATTATATTGATGTAACTCAATATGTTCCAATGTTCTTATCATTTCATCCATGTCACGAATCATTCTTCCTACGTCTTTTGATCACGACTATGAATGCGTTCCTAAGAGATGTCGTCCTATGTTGACTACATTGATTCCCACAGTTGTGTCAAAACGGCTGGATGTCATTTGGGTGGTGGACCATTCTTGATACACATGGAAAACTTTTGAGCAGCAGCGTTGCAGTTCTTGACCCAAACCATTGTGCTTGGCACCTACTACCATACCCCGTTCAAAGGCACTTCAATCTTTTGTCTTGCCTATTCACCCTCTGAATGGCACACATACACAATTGTTTCAAGGCTTAGAAATCCTTCCTTAACTTGTCTCATTCTCTCTCCTTCTGCACTGATTGAAAGGAGGATTTAACAAGTGACATCAATAAAGGGTCATATCTTACCCCTGGATTCACCTGGTCAGTCTATGTCATGGACAGTGCAGGTGTTCTTAACGTTTGTATTCTCAGTGTATATTCTGCTAATTGGACCATAATGGCAACCGTTGAAAAAGAAGAAAGCAGTCATACAGTTGAAGTCGGAAGTTTACATACACCTTTGTTATGCAGGTGAATGAGGACCCAAAAGCGACTTGGCGAAAACAGAGTCTTTAATCCAGTAAAGTAAATATTCAATACTCCTAGACAAATCGGAGCGGTAAATAAAGCATAAAGAACAATTCCACTCGTAATGACGAGAACAGACTGGAGACTTGATCATAAACTGCAGGTTGCCTCGGGAAGGCACTTGACCGTAGCAGACTCAGACACCTGCTCACCACGCAGCATCTGAGGGAAACACGACACGACAGGGCGATACAAAGACACAGCACGGTGAACAATATACAAGGATCCGACAGGACAGAAACGGAAAACAAGGGGAGAAAAGGGGACTCTAATCAGGGGAAAAGATAGGGAACAGGTGTGGGAAGACTAAATGATTGATTAGGGGAATAGGAACAGCTGGGAGCAGGAACGGAACGATAGAGAGAAGAGAGAGAGAGAGGGAGAGAGAAAAAGGGGAACGAACCTAAAAAGACCAGCAGGGGGAAAACGAACAGAAGGAAAAGCAAAATGACAAGACAATATAAGACAAAACATGACAGTACCCCCCCACTCACCGAGCGCCTCCTGGCGCACTCGAGGAGGAATCCTGGCGGCAACGGAGGAAATCATCAATCAGTGAACGGTCCAGCACGTCCTGAGACGGAACCCAACTCCTCTCCTCAGGACCGTAACCCTCCCAATCCACTAAGTATTGGTGACCCCGTCCCCGAGAACGCATGTCCATGATCCTACGTACCTTGTAAATAGGTCCGCTCTCGACAAGGACGGGAGGGGGGGAGGGAAGACGAACGGGGGTGCGAAGAAAGGGCTTGACACAGGAGACATGGAAGACAGGATGGACGCGACGAAGATGTCGCGGAAGAAGCAGTCGCACAGCGACAGGATTGACGACCTGGGAGACACGGAACGGACCAATGAACCGCGGAGTCAACTTACGAGAAGCTGTCGTAAGAGGAAGGTTGCGAGTGGAAAGCCACACTCTCTGGCCGCAACAATACCTTGGACTCTTAATCCTACGTTTATTGGCGGCTCTCACAGTCTGTGCCCTGTAACGGCAAAGTGCAGACCTCACCCTCCTCCAGGTGCGCTCACAACGTTGGACAAACGCTTGAGCGGAGGGAACGCTGGACTCGGCAAGCTGGGATGAGAACAGAGGAGGCTGGTAACCCAGACTACTCTGAAACCGAGATAACCCGGTAGCAGACGAAGGAAGCGAGTTGTGAGCGTATTCTGCCCAGGGGAGCTGTTCTGCCCAAGACGCAGGGTTTCTGAAAGAAAGGCTGCGTAGTATGCGACCAATCGTCTGATTGGCCCTCTCTGCTTGACCGTTAGACTGGGGATGAAACCCGGAAGAGAGACTGACGGACGCACCAATCAAACGACAGAACTCCCTCCAAAACTGTGACGTGAATTGCGGGCCTCTGTCTGAAACGGCGTCTAACGGGAGGCCATGAATTCTGAACACATTCTCGATGATGATTTGTGCCGTCTCCTTAGCGGAAGGAAGTTTAGCGAGGGGAATGAAATATGCCGCCTTAGAGAACCTATCGACAACCGTAAGAATCACAGTCTTCCCCGCAGACAAAGGCAGACCGGTAATGAAGTCTAGGGCGATGTGAGACCATGGTCGAGAAGGAATGGGGAGCGGTCTGAGACGACCGGCAGGAGGAGAGTTACCTGACTTAGTCTGCGCGCAGTCCGAACAAGCAGCCACGAAACGGCGCGTGTCACGCTCCTGAGTCGGCCACCAAAAGCGCTGGCGAATAGAAGCAAGAGTGCCTCGAACACCGGGATGACCAGCTAACTTGGCAGAGTGAGCCCACTGAAGAACGAGTGGAAACAGGAACGAAAAGAAGGTTACTAGGACAAGCGCGCGGCGACGCAGTGTGCGTGAGTGCTTGCTTAACCTGTCTTTCAATTCCCCAGACTGTCAACCCGACAACACGCCCATAAGGAAGAATCCCCTCGGGATCAGTAGAAGCCACAGAAGAACTAAAAAGACGGGATAAGGCATCAGGCTTGGTGTTCTTGCTACCCGGACGGTAAGAAATCACAAACTCGAAACGAGCGAAAAACAACGCCCAACGAGCTTGACGAGCATTAAGTCGTTTGGCAGAACGGATGTACTCAAGGTTCTTATGGTCTGTCCAAACGACAAAAGGAACGGTCGCCCTCCAACCACTGTCGCCATTCGCCTAGGGCTAAGCGGATGGCGAGCAGTTCGCGGTTACCCACATCATAGTTGCGTTCAGATGGCGACAGGCGATGAGAAAAATAAGCGCAAGGATGAACCTTATCGTCAGACTGGAAGCGCAGGGATAGAATGGCTCCCACGCCTACCTCTGAAGCGTCAACCTCGACAATGAATTGTCTAGTGACGTCAGGAGTAACGAGGATAGGAGCGGACGTAAAACGTTCTTTTAGAAGATCAAAAGCTCCCTGGGCGGAACCGGACCACTTAAAACATGTCTTGACAGAAGTAAGAGCTGTGAGAGGGGCAGCAACTTGACCGAAATTACGAATGAAACGCCGATAGAAATTAGCGAAACCTAGAAAGCGCTGCAACTCGACACGTGACCTTGGAACGGGCCACTCACTGACAGCTTGGACCTTAGCGGAATCCATCTGAATGCCTTCAGCGGAAATAACGGAACCGAGAAAAGTAACGGAGGAGACATGAAAAGAGAACTTCTCAGCCTTCACGTAGAGACAATTCTCTAAAAGGCGCTGGAGAACACGTCGAACGTGCTGAACATGAATCTCGAGTGACGGTGAAAAAATCAGGATATCGTCAAGGTAGACAAAAACAAAGATGTTCAGCATGTCTCCCAGAACATCATTAACTAATGCCTGAAAAACAGCTGGCGCATTGGCGAGACCAAACGGCAGAACCCGGTACTCAAAATGCCCTAACGGAGTGTTAAACGCCATTTTCCACTCGTCCCCCTCTCTGATGCGCACGAGATGGTAAGCGTTACGAAGGTCCAACTTAGTAAAGCACCTGGCTCCCTGCAGAATCTCGAAGGCTGATGACATAAGGGGAAGCGGATAACGATTCTTAACCGTTATGTCATTCAGCCCTCGATAATCCACGTAGGGACGCAGAGTACCGTCCTTTTTCTTAACAAAAAAAAACCCCGCCCCGGCCGGAGAGGAAGAAGGCACTATGGTACCGGCGTCAAGAGACACAGACAAATAATCCTCGAGAGCCTTACGTTCGGGAGCCGACAGAGAGTATAGTCTACCCCGAGGAGGAGTGGTCCCCGGAAGGAGATCAATACTACAATCATACGACCGGTGAGGAGGAAGGGAGTTGGCTCGGGACCGACTGAAGACCGTGCGCAGATCATGATATTCCTCCGGCACTCCTGTCAAATCGCCAGGTTCCTCCTGAGAAGTGGGGACAGAAGAAACGGGAGGGATGGCAGACATTAAACATTTCACATGACAAGAAACGTTCCAGGATAGGATAGAATTACTAGACCAATTAATAGAAGGATTATGACATACTAGCCAGGGATGACCCAAAACAACAGGTGTAAAAGGTGAACGAAAAATCAAAAAAGAAATAGTCTCACTGTGGTTACCAGATACTGTGAGGATTAAAGGTAGTGTCTCAAATCTGATACTGGGAAGATGACTACCATCTAAGGCGAACATGGGCGTAGGCTTGTCTAACTGTCTGAAAGGAATGTCATGTTTCCGAGCCCATGCTTCGTCCATGAAACAACCCTCAGCCCCAGAGTCTATCAAGGCACTGCAAGTAGCACCCGAACCGGTCCAGCGTAGATGGACCGACATAGTAGTACAGGATCTAGATGGAGATACCTGAGTAGTAGCGCTCACCAGTAGCCCTCCGCTTACTGATGAGCTCTGGCTTTTACTGGACATGAATTGACAAAATGTCCAGCAAGTCCGCAATAGAGGCACAGGCGGTTGGTGATCCTCCGTTCCCTCTCCTTAGTCGAGATGCGAATACCTCCCAGCTGCATGGGCTCAGTCTCTGAGCCAGAGGAGGGAGATGGTTGCGATGCGGAGCAGGGAAACACCGTTGATGCGAGCTCTCTTTCACGAGCTTGGTGACGAAGATCTACCCGTCGTTCTATGCGGATGGCGAGAGCAATCAAAGAGTCCACACTGGAAGGAACCTCCCGGGAGAGAATCTCATCTTTAACCACTGCGTGGAGTCCCTCCAGAAAACGAGCGAGCAGCGCCGGCTCGTTCCAGTCACTAGAGGCAGCAAGAGTGCGAAACTCTATAGAGTAATCCGTTATGGATCGATCACCTTGGCATAGGGAAGCCAGGGCCCTAGAAGCCTCCCTACCAAAAACTGAACGGTCAAAAACCCGAATCATCTCCTCTTTAAAGTTCTGGTAATTGTTAGAACAATCAGCCCTTGCCTCCCAGATAGCTGTGCCCCACTCTCGAGCCCGGCCAGTAAGGAGTGAAATGATGTAAGCAACCCGAGCTCTCTCTCTAGAGTATGTGTTGGGTTGGAGAGAGAACACAATATCACACTGGGTGAGAAAGGAGCGGCACTCCGTGGGCTGCCCGGAGTAGCAAGGTGGGTTATTAACCCTAGGTTCCGGAGGCTCCTTGGATCTCGACGGCAGTGTTACGAGCGTCTGTAGTCGCTGGGTCCATTCTTTGGTCGGATCCTTCTGTTATGCAGGTGAATGAGGACCCAAAAGCGACTTGGCGAAAACAGAGTCTTTAATCCAGTAAAGTAAATATTCAATACTCCTAGACAAATCGGAGCGGTAAATAAAGCATAAAGAACAATTCCACTCGTAATGACGAGAACAGACTGGAGACTCGATCATAAACTGCAGGTTGCCTCGGGAAGGCACTTGACCGTAGCAGACTCAGACACCTGCTCACCACGCAGCATCTGAGGGAAACACGACACGACAGGGCGATACAAAGACACAGCACGGTGAACAATATACAAGGATCCGACAGGACAGAAACGGAAAACAAGGGGAGAAATAGGGACTCTAATCAGGGGAAAAGATAGGGAACAGGTGTGGGAAGACTAAATGATTGATTAGGGGAATAGGAACAGCTGGGAGCAGGAACGGAACGATAGAGAGAAGAGAGAGAGAGAGGGAGAGAGAAAAAGGGGAACGAACCTAAAAAGACCAGCAGGGGGAAAACGAACAGAAGGAAAAGCAAAATGACAAGACAATATAAGACAAAACATGACAACCTTAGCCAAATACATTTAAACTCAGTTTTTCACAATTCCTGACATTTATTCCTAGTAAAAATGCCATGTCTTTGGCCAGTTAGGATCACCACTTTATTTTAAGAATGTGAAATGTCAGAATAATAGTCAAGAGAATGATTTATTTCAGCTTTTATTTCTTTTATCACATTCCCAGTGGGTCAGAAGTATACATACACTCAATTAGTATTTGGTAGCATTGCCTTTAAATTGTTTAACTTGGGTCAAACATTTCAGGTAGCCTTCCACAAGCTTCCCACAATAAGTTGAGTGAATTTTGGCCCATTCCTCCTGACAGAGCTGATGTAACTGAGTCAGGTTTGTAGGCCTCCTTGTGTAACTGACAGTTAACCTGTAAGTCTATGTCGTTGTTTTTTGTTTGAATTGTTAACGTGTTCGCTATGCGGGGGAAATGACAAGACAAGTGGAACTACGTAGCTAATAACTGTTGTAACGGGGATCATTATTGTAGCAACACACCTGAAGGCAATCCCGCGCTGTGTTAGCTAAATTTTCATGTCATCGGGTGTAGTTCGTAAAGGTTGAAGTGTGTATGTTAGGATGGTAACATTACAATAATTAAGGATGAAGTGTGAATTCATGCCAGGAATAAGCAGCCAATGAGGTATTTTTCCTTTTTTCATGTGTTTAATCGGATACTGTTATAGCTCCGGCTAAACTGTTTATGTATGTAAGCACTTCAGAGTTATACCAAGCTAATAAGTCACTCATAAGATAAGAAGGTTGTAGGAGTGTGCTTAACTGTATTTTCATTTACTTTATAGTACTCACGGAAGGTGATGATTCGGACTAAAACTACAGAATAAAGCCGCCAGTTAAAATCAAGGAACGGTTGTGCTCGTGGTTACTGGAGGGAGCTATACCTTGCTCGCACATGCTTTTCCAGTTCTGCCCACAAATTGTCTATAGGATTGAGGTCAGGGCTTTGTGATTGCCACTCCAATACCAATACCTTAACGTTGTTCTCCTTAAGCCATTTTGCCACAACTTTGGAAGTATGCTTGGGTCATTGTCCATTTGGAAGACCCATTTTCGACCAAGCTTTTACTTACTGATGTCTTGAGATGTGGCTTCAATATATCCACATCATTTCCCTTCCTCGTGATGCAAAGCACCCTCACAACATGATGCTGCCACCCCCATGCTTCACGGTTGGGATGGTGTTCTTATATATATATATCTTTGTATACAGATATCTCTGTTTTCTATCTGTTTTCTATATATTTGGTTAGGTCAGAGTGTGACTAGGGTGGGTACTCTAGTGTTGTATGTCTAGGGTTTTGTATGTCTAGGGTTGTTGTAGGTCTAGGGGGTTTTGTATTTCTATGTTGGCCTGATATGGTTCCCAATCAAAGACAGCTGTTTATCGTTGTCTCTGATTGGGGATCATATTTAGGCAGCCCTGTTTCCCACTTTCTGTTGTGGGATCTTGTCTACAGTTAGGTGCCTGTGTGCACACTAGTAGCGTCACGTTTCATTTGGTTGTTTGTTGTTTTGTGTTGATGAGTTTCAGTTCATAAAAAATATGTGGAACTCTATTCACGCTGCACCTTGGTCTCATCATGACGACGAGCGTGACAGTATATATGCATATATACAGTATACACATGTCCATGTTCAATAGAGATTAATGGGATGGCTTGAGGACATCCCTCACTGCTACTCTGACAATGCACTGTTGGACGCACATCGAATTATACGCCAGGCGTTCCAAACACTATGGATGAGGCCGGATTTATCATATTTCCGATGGGTGTATTTTACAACAGCCGCCTCACACTGTCTATTCTTACGAACGCATTTAGAAGATTTGCTGATTACTGGACTGCCAGACAGATCGTTAATCATGTTTCCTTTCTTCCTTTTCATTGAAATGGAATCCTGCCGTATTAAATCTCACCATTTCTGACATGAAAACGCATTCAGTACAGCTTGGTTTAGTTAACATTAGAGACCTAGAAAATAATTGAATTTCACGCGTGTGTTGGTGTAGGCATTGGGAGATAAAGAGGCAAGCAAGAAAGAACATCATATTCTATTCAAGTGCACGGTTGTGTTATTATACATGTAGGTTTCCTAATGTTTGACTGGCGGAGTTAATGGACTCTACAATACAGAGATGGAGCTAGTTAGGACCCATGTGAGGGATTAAATGACTGTTTGGTGAATTGAAGGAAAGGATGGAAAACATGGCTCAGTACCTCAGTTCTATAGTTAGAACTAAGGGACATTCATGGATTGTAGGAACCTAACAAGGTGTCCTTTTATAGTATAGTTTTAAAAGTTATATCATTTAATCAAACTCTCTGTTGTCTAATAATCCCTCAGAATTGAGGGTGAGGGGTTTTCATCTTGTCAAGGAAAACCTATTGAAGTCCAAATTGCCTGTAATGTTAACAAACGTACAGTAAAGATACTACCGGTGCCTCATCACCATTGTAGAGGAGAAACTATGCAGTTTAAGTGTGTAACCCAAATGGCACCCTACTCCTTAGCCTATTCATTACCTATGGACCCTGGTCAAAAGGTCAAAAGTAGTGTGCCGTGATAGGATTAAGGGAATAAACAATGGTCAAAAGTAGGGCACTATATAGGGAATAGAGTGCCATTTAGGACACACACTAGCGTCAAAGGAGAAGGGTGGTGTGACCTTACAACCGAGTCATCTCACACATGGCTGAGTCCAAAACCAAAACTCCAATAATGGACTGTACATCAAACTGAAGTCGGATACTACTGGAATACCAGACACTGCAGAACAATTTTATTATGAACCAAAGATGCTCCTCTTCTTCTTGGTCTTGACACGCCTATGGTGCGGTTATAGTGGAGGAGATATTTGAATAATTGCTTTCCAAATCAGGAGTCACAGTCCTGAGAATCCCATGCATACCAAGAAGTTCTATTGGTGAATCTCACTGCAGTCACAGCCGTTTGCTGGCGTCGCAGGGAAAATGCATGTTTTATGAGATTGGGAACATGAAGACACTGCAGATTACACTCGTATCCTTCCCAAGGCAGGAGGGGAGGGACACACTAGGTTGCCTTCGGAGTAACTGAGTAGCGCTCAACGAAAAACACAGCCTCATGATTTGAAGGTTGTTTTTGTTAATATCAACCACACGTTATTTCCTGTATTTAGAGATGTCTGTGTGCTGCGTATAAAAGCCCTAGGGATGAGTCATCTCACTGTTGAGGGGTGTCGGAGACGACAACAGATACATTACAAATATATAACAGTCAGACAAACAGTAACAGCAGAACCTCTATAACGGAAATGGAGATTCATGGATCCACTGGAACAGAACATAACTGCATTCAGGGGTACAGACTGTTGAGGAGACTACTGTCAAATCAAGTCAAATTGTATTTCTCACATGCGCCGAATACAAGTTAAATTGAATCTCCAATTTAGGTTATATCTACATGTTGGTAGAGTGAAAGTGACTATGCATAGATAATAAACAGAGAGTAGCAGCATCGTAAAGAGGGGGTGGGGGGGGCACAACAGTAATAGTCTGGGTAGCCATTTGATTAGCCATTCAGAAGTCTTATGGCTTGGGAGTAGAAGCTGTTAAGAAGTATTTTGGACCTAGACTTGGCACTCCAGTACCGCTTGCCATCCAGTAGCAGAGAGAACAGTCTATGACTAGGGTGGCTGGAGTCTTTGACAATTATTATGGCCTTCCTCTGACACCGCCTGGTATAGAGGACGTGGATGGCAGGAGGCTTAGCCCCAGTGATGTACTGGGCCGTACGCACTACCCTCTGTAGTGCCTTGCGGTCGGAGGCCGAGCAGTTGCCATACAAGTCAGTGATGCAACCAATCAGAATGCTCTCAATGGTGTAGCTGTAAAGCTTTTTGAGGTTCTGGGAACCCATGACAAATCTTTTCAGTCTCCTGAGGGGGAATAGGCTTTGTTGTGCCCTCTTCACAACTGTCTTGGTGTGTTTGGACCATGATAGTTTGTTGGTGATGTGGACACCAAAGAACTTGAAGCTCTCAACCTGCTCCACTAGAGCCCTGTCGATGAGAATGGGGGTGTGCTCGGTCCTCTTTTTCCTGTAGTCCACTATCATCTCCTTTGTCCTGATCACGTTGAGGGAGAGGTTGTTATCCTGGCTGTCTCATCGTTGTCGGTTGTCGTGTCTTTGGCTATGCCGGATTAAGTGATACGACATGCTATTTTATAAAATCCTTTCTCCGTAATTAATATTACCTGATTGAGCTAATCATGTAAATTTGATTAACTAGAGAGTCGGGGCACCAAAAAATAATATTTATAGATCTTCCGAATAAACTCTTAAAGACCTAGTAATATTTTACATCAATAGCAGTCAATATTAATCGTCACCTTAATTCAGCCTCATCTGAAAGTTGTAAATTCTTGGTTATCTTCCCTGGCTAACAAGTTGAATCAGCAATACAAAATTGGGTTAAATTATTTATTTACTAAATACCTAACTAATCACACAGAATTACATATACAAAGAATGAATCATACCTTGATTACAAATTACGTCATAAAGGAAAACGTCCCTAGCGGGCGGAACAGATATGACAGCTGGTTACACAAAAGAAAAGTGGCTGGGTTTGAGTGAAAGAGCGGGAAGACTGAGGGACAAAGGGAGAAGCTGTGCTATCATAAATACAGTATCTTATGCATTCTAAATGACCACCCATTTGGAAAAGGAAAATGCAATAAATATTTACTCTGAGCTGCGCTTTGGTAGGTTGGTGGTAGATGGAAGGCCGTGTTGCCAAACCGAGTCCTTTGTCCTTTGAAGAATGCCTCTGGTGGTCAATTGGGTACGTTGTAGTAATGTCGTTGTGTGATAGACGGGACAATCTGTCTGTTCTTTCCTAGCCAAAGTTTGCAGCTACTGTTGCTTACTCAACGGCTAGGAGGTATCACTTCTGTAGTGAATAAGAGTTCAAAGTTCATACCATTCGCAACCAAAGCTCACGCTGAGGTTGGCTTAGTTCTGTAGTTGACATGTTAGTCCTTTTAACGCAGAGGCTGCAGACCTATTGTCGTCAAGGGCTTATATAGTGGAGGGAGAAGGGTGTGTTTCACAGTCTACAGCCCATGTCTCTTCACAGGGGCGGGTCACTGATTTGAGCAGAGCCCTGACTAGCTTCTTATTTGGAAGCTAAAATTACATTTAATCTCTTCACCAATAATTTTATATTCAAACATTTAAATTGAACAACAATTCCATGGGAATCCGATAACAACAATGTGCAGACTTTCCACTGTAGAGTTTATGTCATCTTATCATTGATGTGAATGTCTCAGATGACAACCAAACTGACATCATATTCATTAAGTACCACCGCATATGTTAAATTGATCGGATTACCAGAATATAGTTAATTTCCCCCCACCTTCTGATGTTCCCAGAATCTCTATGTTAACCTTGGGGTTTTCAAATTTCACATCAGTAGGGTAGAGAGAGGTAAAAGGGGGGAAGAGGTATTTATGACTGTCATAAACCTACCCCCAGGCCAACGTCATGACACGGTGATCAGGCCTACCACTGTTGTGTCATCGGCAAACTTGATGGTGTTGGAGTTGTGCCTGGCCGTGCAGTCATGGGTGTACAGGGAGTATAGGAGGGGACTGAGCACTCAGCCCTGAGGGGGCCCCGTGTTGAGGATCCGCGTGGCAGATGTGTTGTTACCTACCCTTTCCACCCGAGGGTCAGGAAGTCCAGGATCCAGTTGCAGAAGGAGGTGTTTAGTCCCAGGGTCCATAGCTTATGGTGCTGAACGCTGAGCTGTAGTCAATGAATAGCAGTCTCACGTAGGTGTTCCTATTCAGTGACATTTCACATCCAGATGACTACTGTCAGCTATGTACTGCATATGTGTTTATGACCAATAAAATGTGAAATAAAATGTAGGGCTGAAATTCATCATCACAGAATTATAGTTCTGTAGCTTCGTAATAAGACTGTAATTAGCAATATTGCATCAGCATGTTACCAGTGCATGACTTTTAAGATTTACTAGTTTCTGTATCTGCTAGAAGTCAGATGAAGCAGACAAACATGGGTCATGTTTTAAAAGTGGGTATGCATATCTTACCATTCATGAGAAAGCATTCTGGCCTCCAGTATCCAGTATTTGAGTTAACATAGAGTATCAGTTTGGGGAATTTTTGTTATTCACCCAACGTTCACGGGTCCCACAACATTATTGGGTTTTTAAAACAATACAGCCGTAACAATTTACGTACAAATTTATTTTTTATTTTATTTATTTCACCTTTATTTAACCAGGTAGGCTAGTTGAGAACAAGTTCTCATTTGCAACTGCGACCTGGCCAAGATAAAAGCATAGCAGTGTGAACAGACAACACAGAGTTACACATGGAATAAACAATTAACAAGTCAATAACACAGTAGAAAAAAAATAGGCAGTCTATATACAATGTGTGCAAAAGGCATGAGGAGGTAGGCGAATAATACAGTTTTGCAGATTAACACTGGAGTGATAAATGATCAGGTCATGTACAGGTAGAGATATTGGTGTGCAAAAGAGCAGAAAAATAAATAAATAAAAACAGTATAAAAAACAGTATGGGAGTGAGGTAGGTGAAAATGGGTGGGCTATTTTCCTATAGACTATGTACAGCTGCAGCGATCGGTTAGCTGCTCGGATAGCTGATGTTTGAAGTTGGTGAGGGAGATAAAAGTCTCCAACTTCAGCGATTTTTGCAATTCGTTCCAGTCACAGGCAGCAGAGTACTGGAACGAAAGGCGGCCAAATGATGTGTTGGCTTTAGGGATGATCAGTGAGATACACCTGCTGGAGCGCGTGCTACGGATGGGTGTTGCCATCGTGACCAGTGAACTGAGATAAGGCGGAGCTTTACCTAGCATGGACTTGTAGATGACCTGGAGCCAGTGGGTCTGGCGACGAATATGTAGTGAGGGCCAGCCGACTAGAGCATACAAGTCGCAGTGGTGGGTGGTATAAGGTGCTTTAGTGACAAAACGGATGGCACTGTGATAGACTGCATCCAGTTTGCTGAGTAGAGTGTTGGAAGCCATTTTGTAGATGACATCGCCGAAGTCGAGGATCGGTAGGATAGTCAGTTTAACTAGGGTAAGCTTGGCAGCGTGAGTGAAGGAGGCTTTGTTGCGGAATAGAAAGCCGACTCTTGATTTGATTTTCGATTGGAGATGTTTGATGTGGGTCTGGAAGGAGAGTTTGCAGTCTAGCCAGACACCTAGGTACTTATAGATGTCCACATATTCAAGGTCGGAACCATCCAGGGTGGTGATGCTAGTCGGGCATGCGGGTGCAGGCAGCGATCGGTTGAAAAGCATGCATTTGGTTTTACTCGCATTTAAGAGCAGTTGGAGGCCACGGAAGGAGTGCTGTATGGCATTGAAGCTCGTTTGGAGGTTAGATAGCACAGTGTCCAATGACGGGCCGAAAGTATATAGAATGGTGTCGTCTGCGTAGAGGTGGATCAGGGAATCGCCCGCAGCAAGAGCTAATACTTAGATGTAGACTTGGATAAATTACAAGCAATATAGACAGCATTGTCACAACTTCCTCCGAAGTCGGTCCCTCTCCTTGTTCGGGCGGTGTTCGGTGGTCGACGTCACCGACCTTCTAGCCATCGCTGATCCATTTTTCATTTTCCATTGGTTTTGTCTTGTCTTCCTTCACACCTGGTTCCAATCCCATCAATTACATGTTGTGTATTTAACCCTCTGTTTCCCCTCATGTCCTTGTCGGTGATTGTTTGATCGTATGTTATGTGCAAGTTATGTTCTGGTGTGTGGCGGGTTTTGTACCCACTTTAATTATTTTGTGTATTTTGGTGTTCGGAGTTTTGTGAGCACTTATTAAACGACTCCGTTTATACCAAGTTCGTTCTTTTGCGCCTGACTTCTCTGCCACCCATTACAAGCATACATGGTTAATATTTGCCATTTGCACCTCTGCATGATCACATCTATCAATAAAAACGCTATTAGTATAATCAAGACATGAGTGGAACAAATCGTGTTAATCTTGAACAAATATAAATGAAACAAGGTTTTCATCACTATTGATGTTTACTGCTTTGAACTGAACAAATTGGAAGGACACATTTTATAGTATTTTATGGAAATGATAAATGAGCCCTATTGAACACAAATTAAGGCCGGTCTACACACCACATGAGGGACAGAGTTTTACTGTGTGTGTGTGTTGCAAATATATTTCTTGCACTTTATGCATGTGAACTGTGTATTCCTGTCCTTCTTAGGTCCACAGACATCACAGCACTTTTTCTTGTTGCTACCGGCTCCAATCTAGAATGATGAAAACACAAATTTTACTAACATCTCAATCACTCACTCACATATATACAATTGAAGTCGGAAGTGTACATACACCTCAGCCAAATACAATTGTTTTCTTGGTGACAGGGGGCAGTATTGAGTAGCTTGGATGAATAAGGTGCCCAGAGTAAACTGCCTGCTACTCTGTCCCAGCAAATATATGCATATTATTAGTAGTATTGGATAGAAAACACTCTGACGTTTCTTAAACTGTTTGAATGATGTCTGTGAGTATAACAGAACTGGTGAAAACCTGAGACAAATCCAACCAGGAAGTGGGAAATCTGAGGTTTGAAGTTTCATTTAAGTGATTGCCTATCCAATATGCTGTGTCTATGGGGCCAGATTGCACTTCCCAAGGCTTCCAGCAGATGTCAACAGACTTTAGAATGTTGTTTGAGGCTTCTATTGTGGAAGGGGGTCGAATAAGAGCTGTTTCAACAAGTGGACTAGGCTGTGGCCAATTAGTTGTTTACTGCGCGGTCACGCGGGCGCGCTGTTCCTTTTCCCTCTGTAATGATACGCTATTGTCCGGTTGGAATATTATTGAAGATGTATTATAAAAAGACCCGACGGATTGATTGTAAACATCGTTTGACATGTTTCTACAAACTGTAATGGAACTATTTTGTGCAGTTGCAAATCGTAGGCTTTTTTATGGCGGTTTTGGAGCAGTGGCTTCTTCCTTGCTGAGTGACCTTTCAGGTTATGTTGATTTAGGACTCATTTTACTGTGGCTATAGACACTTTTGTACCTGTTTCCTCCAGCATCTTCACAAGGTCCTTTGCTGTTGTTCTGGGATTGATTTGCACTTTTCACACCAAAGTACGTTTATCTCTAGGAGACAGAACGTGTTTCCTTCCTAAGCGGTATGGTGGCTGCGTGGTCACATGGTGTTTATACTTGCGTACTATTGTTTGTACAGATGAACGTGGTACCTTCAGGCGTTTGGAAATTGCTCCCAAGATTGAGCCAGACTACAATCTTATTTCTGAGGTATTGGCTGATTTCTTTTGATTTGCCCATGATGTCAAGCAAACAGGCACTGTTTGAAGGTAGGCTTTGAAATACATCCACAGGTGCACCTCCAATTGACTCAAATTATGTCAATTAGGTATCAGAAGCTTCTAAAGCCATGACATAATTTTATGGAATTTTCCAAGTTGTTTAAAGGCACAGTCAATTTAGTGTATGTAAACTTCTGACGGGAATTGTGATACAGTGAATTATAAGTGAAATAATCTGTCTTGTAAACAATTGTTGGAAAAATGACTTGTGTCATGTACAAAGTAGATGTCCAAACTGACTAGCCAAAACTATAGTTTGTTAACAATACATTTGTGGAGTGGTTGAAAAACCTCCACAACCTCCAACCTAAGTGTATGTAAACTTCCGACTTCAACCATATCTAACTGTCACGCCTTGGTCATTGTATTTCGTGTTTTTGTTATATGTTTGGGTAGGCCAGGGTGTGACATGGGTTTATATGTTGTGTTTCGTATTGGGGTTTGTATTATTTGGGATCGCGGCTGATTAGGGGTGTGGTATAGGCTTGGCTGCCTGAGGCGATTCTCAATTAGAGTCAGGTGCTTATCGTTGTCTCTGATTGGGAACCGTATTTAGGTAGCCTGAGTTCGCTTTGTATTTCGTGGGTGTTTGTTCCTGTCTCTGTGTTGTATTCACCAGATAGGCTGTAATTAGTTTCTCGTTTCGTTTGTTGTTTTCGTATTTCAGTTATTTCATGTACCGTCATATCATTCATTAAAGGCATGAGTAACCAACACGCTGCATTTCGGTCCGACTCTCTTCATTCAACAGACGAACGTCGTTACAGAAACACCCACCGCTCACGGACCGAGCAGCGTGTGAACTGGCAGGAGCTAAAGGAGGACGTTATGGACAGCAGAAGCATGGAGTATACGACGTGGGAAGAAATCGACAGGTGGGCGGCCGACCCAGAGAGAGTGCAGGAGCCCGCTTGGGATTGGCTTCAGCAGTGCGAAGAGGGCTGTAGACGAATGGAGTCTAAAAGGAAAACACGGCGACGCAGAGCGAAAAACGAAAGTAACCCCCAAATATTTATTGGGGGAAAGCGCAGAGAGAGAGTGACTGAGTCAGGAGTCAGACCTGAGCCTACTCTCCCTGTTAATTGTGAGGAGCAGCAATATAAGGACTTCTGGTCTTGGGAGATGATATTAGACGGAAAAGGACCCTGGGCGCAGCCCAAGGAAGAAATAGATGCGGCTAAAGCGGAGAGGCACTGGTATGAGGAGGCAGCACGGCGACGCCGTGGAAGCCGGAAAAGCAGCCCCAAAAAATTATTGGGGGGGGCTAGAAGGGAGAATAGTTATGCCAGGTAGGAGACCTGCGCAAACTCCCTGTGCTCACCGTTGGGCTAGAGAGACCGGGCAGGCACCGTGTTATGCTATGGAGCGCACAGTGTTTCCAGTGCGGGTGCAGAGCCAGGTGCGGCACATACCAGCCCTTCCTATTGGCCGAGCTAGAGTGGGCATCGAGCCAGGTAAGCTTGGGCAGGCTCGGTGCTCAAGAGCTCCAGTGCGCCTGCACGGTCCGGTCTATTCAGAGCCACCTCTACACACCAGTCCTCCGGTAGCAGCTCCCCGCACCAGGCTTCCTGTGCGTGTCCTCGATCCAGTACCACCAGTTCCAGCACCACGCACCAGGCCTCCAGTGCGCCTCGCCTGTTCAGCGCAGCCAGCGCTTTTCTCCTCTCCTGCGCTGTCGGAGTCTCCCGCCTGTTTAGCGCAGCCAGAGCCTTTCTCCTCTCCTGCGCTGCCGGAGTCTCCCGTCTGCCCAGCGCCGCCAGTGCCGCCAGTCTGCCCAGCTCCGCCAGTGCTCCCAGTCTGCCCAGCGCCGCCAGTGCTCCCAGTCTGCCCAGCGCCGCCAGTCTGCCCAGCGCCGCCAGCGCCGCCAGTCTGCCCAGCGCCGCCAGTCTGCCCAGCGCCGCCAGTCTGCCCAGCGCCGCCAGTCTGCCCAGCGCCGCCAGTCTACCCAGCGCCGCCAGACAACCAGTCTCTTCCAGATCTGCCAGACAACCAGTCTCTTCCAGATCTCCCCGACAACCAGTCTCTTCTAGATCTGCCCGACAACCAGGATTTACCGGAGCCTACTACCTGCCTGAGCTTCATCTCAGTACTGGGCTTCCTCTCAGTACTGGGCTTCCTTTCAGTACTGGGCTTCCTCTCAGTACCGGGCTTCCTCTCAGTACCGGGCTTCCTCTCAGTCCTGGGCTGCCTCTGTCCCGAGCTGCCCCTCTGTCCCGAGCTGCCCCTCTGTCCCGAGCTGCCCCTCTGTCCCGAGATGCCCCTCTGTCCCGAGATGCCCCTCTGTCCCGAGATGCCCCTCTGTCCCGAGATGCCCCTCTGTCCTGAGATGCCCCTCTGTCCCGAGCTGCTCCTCAGTTATGTGGGGATCTGGGTGAGGACTATTAGGCCATGATCGGCGGCGAGGGTGGATTACCTCAGGACGCAAAGTGGAGGAACTATTACATTAATGGAGTGGGGTCCACGTCCCGAGCCAGAACCACCACCATGGACAGACGCCCACCCGGACCCTCCCTATGCTCTTGAGGTGCGTCCGGGAGTCCGCACCTTAGGGGGGGGTTCAGTCACGCCTTGGTCATTGTATTTTGTGTTTTTGTTATATGTTTGGGTAGGCCAGGGTGTGACATGGGTTTATATGTTGTGTTTCGTATTGGGGTTTGTATTATTTGGGATCGCGGCTGATTAGGGGTGTGGTATAGGCTTGGCTGCCTGAGGCGATTCTCAATTAGAGTCAGGTGCTTCTCGTTGTCTCTGATTGGGAACCGTATTTAGGTAGCCTGAGTTCGCTTTGTATTTCGTGGGTGTTTGTTCCTGTCTCTGTGTTGTATTCACCAGATAGGCTGTAATTAGTTTCTCGTTTCGTTTGTTGTTTTCGGTCCACCCACCCACTTGTCCCACACTGACCTGATTACAGCTAGCTTTTCTCTCTGCTGCTGAGCTGGTCTGGTGTCTCTTTTATTGAAATGCTTAATCCTCTAAATAATGTAGAAGTTTTCCAGAGACATTGCTGCACGAAAAGTTCTCCGCCATTTTCTTCATTCCCCATTGGATCTGAAAACACCAGCAAGGATAAGAACCCCAAAGTATGCATATAAATGAGTTTGGTTCATATCCTTCCATCTCTCTCCAAAAACACAGCTTCCCTCCAAATGAGTGCAGTCCAGAATTATTTTCTGGATGGTGTCTGGGATGAACAGTTCAAAAGAAGACGATGTCCTGAACATGAGTAACCACCATCCTCGTCGGCCCTGGTTGCATCCTTATCACATTGGCAGCCATGCGGGTTGGCTCACTCCTTGGGCAAGAAGACCATTCAATTTCACAATTTTTTGACATCCATATACCTCCTCCTGCCGGCTGCTGATGAGCTGGTTGCTGACGGGCTGGTCCTGGGGCTGGCTGAGGGTCAATCTCATTCTCTTTTTCCAACTCACTGTCAGACATATGAGACATGATCCTCATATTTGGAACATTCTTAATCTTCCAAAGTGGAAAACGCTCCTTCCACACTAATCAAATCAAATCCAAGTTTATTTGTCACGTGTGCCTAATACAAAAGGTGAAATGCCTTACAGTGAAACCTTACACCTTACAGTGAAATGCTTACTTACAGGCTCTAACCAATAGTGTAACAAAGGTATTAGGTGAACAATAGGTAAGTAAAGAAATAAAATAACAGTAAAAAGACAGTGAAAAATAAAAATAACGAGGCTATATACAGTAGCGAGACAATATACAGTAGAGAGGCTATATACAGTAGCAAGGCTATAAACGTAGCAAGGCTACATATAGACAATGGCTAGTCAGGCTGATTGAGGTAGTATGTACATGTAGATATGGTTAAAGTGACTATGCATATATGATGAACAGAGAGTAGCTAGCAGTAGCGTAAAAGAGGGGTTGGCGGGTGGTGGGTGGCGGAACACAATGCAGATAGCCCAGTTAGCCAATGTGCGGGAGCACTGGTTGGTCGGCCCAATTGAGGTAGTATGTACATGAATGTATAGTTAAAGTGACTACGCATATATGATAAACAGAGAGTAGCAGCAGCGTAAAAGAGGGGTTGGGTGGGGAACACAATGCAAATAGTCTAGCTTCTCTCTCTGCAAAAATCATTTCTAAGGCCCTCTGAGCAGAGATTATTTTTGCCATACTGATTGAATGTGATAAGGAGCCACACATGCAAAGCTATTTATTTGTTGTGTCTCACCCCGAATTTGCAACTGGCTGGGGTAGATGGTAAGAAAATACTGCATTTTTTACAACATATCAAAAAAATGTATTGTAATTACATTGTGCAGGTTCCCTAAAGACATTGTGCAGTGTCACATACTAAAAAGGGTAAAGAGTGCGAGACAAGCGGGAGACAGAGAGACAGGCAGGGAGACAGACAAACAGTTTCTTGGTGCCATGTTGAAACAGCAGGCCCAGTGAGGAGGAAGACAGAGTGAAGGCACACAGCAAACCTTTTTGTTTCAGTTTTCACCTACACACACTCAATAAAAATGTGTTATTTTACATGTTCTTCACAGAAAATGAGTCAAGGCCAATGAGACTCAGGTTGGAAAAACATTGTTTTATTTTCCCTCATTTCCCTCAGACCCGAACATCGCAAAAGGGTTAAAAATATTTTTATGGAGGTAACATGGGGACCTTTATGACAGCTGCTGTTCATCATCGGATACAGCTACGCCTGGAAACACAGACAACACCAACAAGAGGTCTGTGTGTGTGTGTGTGTGTGTGTGTGTGTGTGTGTGTGTGTGTGTGTGTGTGTGTGTGTGTGTGTGTGTGTGTGTGTGTGTGTGTGTGTGTGTGTGTGTGTGTGTGTGTGTGTGTGTGTGTGTGTGTGTGTGTGTGTGTGTGTGTGTGTGTGTGTGTGTGTGTGTGTGTGTGTGTGTGTGTGCCTATCTGGCTGCGTGTGTGTGTGCGTACGTGTGTGAACAGGAAATGCTTTAATCTGCCAGGCATAGCCAATGAAGGGAAGGGAGTTAAAACAGTGAGGTTTGAAGCTGTCACACTGTCTAAAGGCTGGTGGAGACAGGAAGGGAGTTAAAACAGTGAGGTTTGAAGCTGTCACACTGTCTAAAGGCTGGTGGAGACAGGAAGGGAGATAAAACAGTGAGGTTTGAAGCTGTCACACCGTCTAAAGGCTGGTGGAGACAGGAAGGGAGATAAAACAGTGAGGTTTGAAGCTGTCACACCGTCTCAAGGCTGGTGGAGACAGGAAGGGAGATAAAACAGTGAGGTTTGAAGCTGTCACACCGTCTAAAGGCTGGTGGAGACAGGAAGGGAGATAAAACAGTGAGGTTTGAAGCTGTCACACTGTCTAAAGGCTGGTGGAGACAGGAAGGGAGATAAAACAGTGAGGTTTGAAGCTGTCACACCGTGTAAAGGCTGGTGGAGACAGGAAGGGAGATAAAACAGTGAGGTTTGAAGCTGTCACACCGTCTAAAGGCTGGTGGAGACAGGAAGGGAGATGAAACAGTGTTTGAAGCTGTCACACCGTCTAAAGGCTGGTGGAGACAGGAAGGGAGATAAAACAGTGAGGTTTGAACATGTCACACTGTCTAAAGGCTGGTGGAGACAGGAAGGGAGATAAAACAGTGAGGTTTGAAGCTGTCACACCGTCTAAAGGCTGGTGGAGACAGGAAGGGAGATAAAACAGTGAGGTTTGAAGCTGTCACACCGTCTAAAGGCTGGTGGAGACAGGAAGGGAGATAAAACAGTGAGGTTTGAAGCTGTCACACCGTCTAAAAGCTGGTGGAGACAGGAAGGGAGATAAAACAGTGAGGTTTGAAGCTGTCACACCGTCTAAAGTCTGCTGGAGTGACAGGAAAACAGGATGTCAAAGTGTCGGCTCTGTTTTAAGGGTTGGATGTCAGCGAACCCATGTTCTTAATTAGAGCCTATAGGTCTGAGGGCCTGGCAGAGTGGAGCTGTGCTCTCTCACATTAGCCCTAGAACTATTATTAAAAACTGTCACTTTAATTAGCGGGTATGATCACGCACACATTCACACAGATGAAGGCAGACACAGACACACAAAGATGTAGACACACATGAATACACACACACAAAGATATAAACACACACACAGACTATCACATACACACGACAAGAAAAAAAACGTGATTACCATCAGTATTGACTTCAGTCATTTCCCTAGCTCCATCTGGGGCGGCAGGGTAGCCTAGTGTTTGGAGTGTTGGACTCCAAACACTAGGCAAGTTCAAACCCCCGAGCTGACAAGGTACAAATCTGTCATTCTGCCCCTGAACAGGCAGTTAACCCACTGTTCCTAGGCCGTCATTGAAATAAGAATTTGTTCTTAACTGACTTGTCTAGTTAAATAAAATAAAAACATGTAATGGAAATCTGGTCAACAGCCTCAAGGGTCCAAGTATTTTCTGAATTCAAGTCATTTCTGCTTCCACAACCCTACAACACTGGCAAAACACATTAAGAACATCACCAGATGTCTTCCCAAAAACAGCAGAAGATCAAAATAATTGGTTGGGTTGATTTTGTCCTTACCCAGACTATGTCGTAGAACCCTATGGGCCCTGGTCAAAAGTGTTCCATTTGGGATGCAAAACACTAGAACTAAGAACCCTACAATGTGTTCAATGTGCTGGGACTGCTATGACCCACACTGTACCACAGTTACAGCAGTGAAGATCTCTTTGCCAGTAGCTGTTTGGCTGAATAACAGTGCTGTTCATTATGCTGACAGGCTGGCTGACCAAGATACAATACTCCCAGAATAGATAGATTATCAACTTCTCCTACATTTCTATGCCTGTTCCCCTCAAAGCAACTACAGATGACAATCACTGAGGGGGTCACCTGACCCACCTGGTACATACAGTACATTAACTCTTGCAACAAATAACCATCCATGTATCTTCGTTTTGGACATATTTGGTGACATGACATGTTTATAGTTGCATAGCCAAGTCAATATGAAATCATTGAAAGTTTTGTCAAATATATTTCCATGTAAGTTTGAAACTGATTATCACAGTAAATTTATGAGATACAAAATCAGTAATAATCAGAAAATATGGTTCTTCATTGCAAGCAAGAGTGTTTGGTTGCCATGGGGATATGTTACACACCCACAGCCAGGCTGCTGTATTTCTGTCACTATGTGGCATCTCCTAGAATGTGTCCCAAATGGCACCCTATTGACTATAGTGCACTATTTCTGACCTGGTCAAAAGTAGTGCATTATATAGAAAATAGGGTGCCATTTGGAACGCAAATCTTGTAAACACCATGCAGTCTCTCATCAAGACACTGTGATGGTTAAAATGGCATGTCAGAAAGAGTCTTCCAGTCTCTGCCTCACAATCCTTTAATTGTTGTGTTAGACATGCAGTGCCTTCAGAAAGTATTTACACCCCTTGACTTTTTCCACATTTTGTTGTGTTACAACCTGAATTTTAAATGGATTCAATTGAGTTTTTTTTGTCACTGGCTTATACACAACACCACATCATATCAAAGTGGAATTATGTTTTTAGACATTGTTACAAAAAAAAAAGAAATGAAAAACTGAAATGTCTTGAGTCAATATGTATTTAAACCCTTTTTTATGGCAAGCTTAAATAAGTTCATCAATAAACATTTACATAACAACTCACAATAACTTGGATGGGCTCACTGTGATTTTTTAATGACTACCTCATCTCATACAATTATCTGCAAGGTCCCTCAGTCAAGCAGTGAATTTCAAACACAGATTCAACCACAAAGACCTGGGAGGTTATCCAATGACTCACAAAGAAGGACCCCTATTGGTAGATGGGTGAAAAAAAAGCAGACATTGAATATCCCTTTGAGCATAATTAAGTTATTAGTTACACTTTGGATGGTGTATCAATACACCCAGTCACTACAAAGATACAGGTGTCCTTCCTCACTCAGTTGTCGAAGGGGAAGGAAACTGCTCAGGGATTTCACCATGAGGCCAATGGTGACTTTAAAACAGTTACAGAGTTTAATGGCTGTGATAGGAGAAAACTGATGGATCAACAACATTGTAGTTACTCCTTTCACTCTGTCATTTCAGTTAGCATTGTGGAGTAACTACAATGTTGTTAATCCATCCTCCGTTTTCTCGTATCACAGCCTGTACATAATACAAATATTCCAAAACATGCATCCTGTTTGCAACAAGGAACTAAATTAATACTGCAAAAAAATATGGCAAAGCAATTCACTTTTTCTCTTGAATATAAAGTGTTATGTTTGGGGCAAATCCAATTCAACATATTACAAACAAAGTGGTGGCGTCATCACGTTATGGGTATGCTTGTATCGTTAGGGGAGTTTTATTAAACATAATGGAGCTAAGCACAGGCAAAACCCTAGTGCAAAACCACAAACACACACACTGCCTGACTGATCTCAGAGGGGGACTGGCGCTCCAGGACTCTTGGCCAGCACCGTCAATTATGAAGGAAATCCAATCCACCCGAGACAAATAAAAGTTAGCTCCTGAAAGGTTAAGAGCCAGTCGATGACTTATACATGTGTGTGTACAGGGTGTGGGGCTGATGGGACCATAGAAAGAGATGATCGATAGATAGATAGATAGATAGATAGATAGATAGATAGATAGATAGATAGATAGATAGATAGATAGATAGATAGATAGATAGATAGATAGATAGATAGATAGATAGATAGAGTCATGTACTTCTAGAAGTTGTGGGTAGAGGAGTCAGGCACTCAGAGCAGGGTAGTAATATGTGGAATATTTATTCCCAAAAACCAGTGTTGGTCAACGCCACACACTCGGGCGCAATAAGAGCCAGTCCAAAACAACAGGATGAAATCAGTACGAGAACAAAATACTTCCACAGAAATCACACACATCAAATAACATAAAACAGGCCCGCACAAAAGCCGGCGGGCCTACCGGGTTTAAATAGCCCAAAACCAAAACCTAAACAAGAAACAGGTGCAACTAATCAGACAAAACTAAATGAAACAGAAGAGGGGATCGGTGGCAGCTAGTAGGCGACGACGACCGCCGAGCGCCGCCCGAACAGGAAGAGGCACCATCTTCGGCAGGATTCGTGACAGATGGATAGATAGAGATCCAGCAGTGATCCTCCTCCTCCATTACAAAACCTTATCAGTCTTTGTTGGCGTACTAAATGGCACTCTATTCCCTAAATAGTGCACTACGTTAGTCCAAAGTAGTGCACTATATAGGAAAAATCTCTCTTCACTAATGAGAACCATCCAGCCAGTCAGTCAGCCAGCTAGTCAGCCAGACAGTTCGCCAGCCAGCCAGTCAGTCAGTCAGCTTGTCAGCCAACCTTCTGGCTGGCTAGTCAGCCAGAAAGCCCGACAGTAAGCCAGCCACCCATCCAGCCAGTCAGCCAGCCAGTCAGTGAGGAGAGGAGGGAGGCCCAGACGGTCCGGCCCACGTGGCTGACTGATCTCAGAGGGGTACTGGCGCTCCAGGACTCTTGGCCAGCACCATTAATTATGGAGGAAATCCAATCCACCCGAGACAAATAAAAGTTAGCTCCTGAAAGGTTAAGAGCCAGTCGATGACAGACAGACAGACAGACAGACAGACAGACAGACAGACAGACAGACAGACAGACAGACAGACAGACAGACAGACAGACAGACAGACAGACAGACAGACAGACAGACAGACAGACAGACAGACAGACAGACAGACAGACAGACAGACAGACAGACAGACAGACAGACAGACAGATTGAACACACAGCCATTCATTCTCATTGGCAGTAGAATGGCTTCACTGAAGAGCTCAATGACTTTTAATGTGGCACCGAGTCAGATCATCACATTTCTGCCCTGCTAATGTTGCCCTCTTCAACTGTAAGTGCTTTTATTGTGAAGTGGAACAAAAGGAGGACCAACTCCATATTAATGCCCATGATATTGGAATGAGATGTTCAACAAGCAGGTGTCCACATACTTTTAGTCATGTTGTGTATTTCAAGAAACTGGAAAACATACAGGGCTACGTCACGGCCTTATTCTAAAATGTATTAAACCGTTTTTTTCTCCCCTCATTAATCTACACACAATACCGATAATGACAAAGCAAAAACAGTTTTTTAACATTTTTGCTTCAAAAAACAACAAAACAACTGAAATATGACATTTACATAAGTATTCGTACCCTTTACACAGTACTTTGATGAATCAACTTTGGCAGCAATTACAGCCTCGATTCTTCATGGGTATGACGCTACAAGCTTGGCACACCTGTATTTGGGGAGTTTCTCCCATTCTTCTCTGCAGATCCTCTCAAGCTCTGTCAGGTTGGATGGGAAGCGTCGCTGCACAGCTATTTTCAGGTCTCTCCAGAGATGTTCGATCACTTTCAAGTCCAGGCTCTGGCTGGGCCACTCAAAGACATTCACAGACTTGTCACAAAGCCCCTCCTGCGTTGTCTTGGCTGAGTGCTTATGGTTGTTGTCCTGTTGGAAGGTGAAGCTTGCCTCAGTCTGAGGTCCTGAGCACTCTGAGCAGGTTTTCATCATGGAACCCTCTGTACTTTGCTCCATTCATCTTGCCCTCAATCCTGGCTAGTCTCCGAGTCCCTGCCACTGAAAAACATCCCCACAGAATGATGCTGCCACCACCATGCTTATCCGTAGGTAAACGTGGCGCTTGGCATTGAGGCCAAAGAGTTCAATGTTGGTTTCATCAGCCCAGAGAATCTTGTTTCTCATGGTCTGAGACTCCTTTAGGAGTTTAACTCCAAGCGGGCTGTTGTGTCTTTTACTGAGGAGTAGCTTCCGTCTGGCCACTCTACCATGAATGCCTGATGGGTGGGGTGCTGCAAAGATGGTTGTCCTATTGGAAAGTTCTCCCATCTCCACAGAGGAACTCTGGAGATCTGTCAGAGTGACCATCGGGTACTTCGTCACCTCCCTGACCAAAACCCTTCTCCCCCGATTGCTCAGTTTGGTAGCCAGCTCTAGGAAGAGTCTTGGTGGTTCCAAACTTCTTCCATGTAAGAATGATGGAGGCCACTGTGTTCTTGGGGACCTTCAATGCTAAAGACATTTTTTGGTACCCTTCTCCAGATCTGTTCCTCAACACAATCCTGTCTCGGAGCTCTACGGACAATTCCTCCAACCTCATGGCTTGGTTTTTGCTCTGAATGCACTGTTAACTGTGGTAACTTGTATAGACAGATGTGTGCCTTTCCAAATCATGTCCAATCAATTGAATTTGCTGGCGAAAGAAACGCACCCCTGTTTAGGCGAGGTGCTGGCTAGGGGAGTAGAACACAATTTAATAATCCAATAACCAATGTTTTAACAGACAAGCTGTCTTCATCAGGGTACAATGACAAACACTGCAGGTCACTAGTTTATATAGTTTCAAAGGACACACACAGGTGTCTGTAATCATGACTGGGTGTTGATTGATATCATTGGTTAATTTAGAAATATAAATAGAGCATATAAAAACATGAATGGATAGCATACAATCATAGATACAATGTGGCTACATAAGCCTACAAACATTTACAATGAATAGCAAAATCACAATAATCACAAGAAGGGCTTCAGATCAAAGTCTATGCTGAGACCGAAGGGAGCAAGGGTCTTTAAATTAAAGATCCAGGCAGCCACTCCTAAGGAAAGTGTGTACCTTTCCAAATCATGTCCAGTCAATTGAATTTACCACAGGTGGACTCCAATCAAGTTGTAGATACATCTCAATGAGGATCAATGGAAACAGGATGCACCTCAGCTCAATTTCGAGTGTCATAGCAAAGAGTCTGAATAATTATGTAAATAAGGTATTTCTGTTTTTTATTATTAATACATTTGCTAAAATTTCTAAAAACCTGTTTTCGCTTTGTCATTATGGGGTATTGTGTGTAGATTGATTAAATATAAATGTTTCCTCGTCAATTTTAGAATAAGGCTGGAACGCAACAAAATGTTGAAAAGGGGAAGGGGTTTGAATACTTTCCAAATGCACTGTATATCAAGCAAGTATTTTTTCAATCCAAGTATTATCAGATGAACTTTTTGTACAGATAATTATCAGACTCAAGTTACAAATGCTGGTAAATGCTCAGACATTTAGTTTCCATTTTTTCACAAAAGTAGTTCACTAGGCCTTTACTAGTCATTTTAGTGGACTGATATAGACATCTTCAACCCAGGCAATTTTTTTGTTCTGCACTCTCCCTCAAATGTTTTTAATACATTACAACAATATCTAGATATTTTACTTTATAAGAACTGAATGCTAAATTACGGCTACCAAGCTTGTTAGGACAGAACAGACCTGGCTGCAACTTCAATTGACACCGAGGTGTGAAGTGAGAGGTGTGAAAGCCCTTGATCACAACAATGGCAGCAGAGTTTCACAGCCTCCCCACCCAAATGCAGAGGCCTCTTTGCCCCCCTAGTCCATGGCTTCCCCCCTGTGCAGAGGTCATCACAATACAGTACCCCTTGGATGTTAAAAAACTACAAGGCACAGAAAGAATACAAAAAGGAGCTCCTCATGGACATCCCAAAGAAATGTGTTGATGACTGCAGAGCCCCAGCTGTTTTGAGCCCCACCTGTTTAGCTAAAAAAAAAAAATGTTGCATGTTATTTTGGCATTAAAACATGTCACATATCAGTTTGCAAACGATGTAAAATAAAATAAAATAACAATCATTGAGTTAATTAAGCCGCATACAAACATGGTCAGTTTTTTGCTTTCTTGAGTAAGGCAGCTCCAAAAGGCAGATGTTTCATCCTAGCTCAGTGCTCTCTGTGGTGGCAATAGTCGTGATTGGCTCAGTCCCCGCAAAATCTACAGGTAGAGCTTGAAAATTCAAGCCCCTTGGGTGCTGCCATAGAGTTTCTTTAGAAGTGCCCATCCAAGAAGGCTCAAGGTCATTGGCCACAGATGAAATTATGTCAAATCACATTATATCTGCAGTAGCTTTGATTGGACTGATCATGTCAACATCGTACTTTCAAAATCTTAGCTATCAAGCTAGCAGTCATCAAGTCGACAATCTACTGGCAAATCCTATTCAAACCTTGTCACATGAAGATAAATTATAGATGAAAACGTATTGGTGCTCATCGGCCATCGGCCATCGGACATAAACATTACACAACAAGTAGGAAATAGCAAATTCAACCACGAGTGGTTTGGAAGGAATCAGTGGCTAACTCCAAGCATTGCAAAGCAATCACTAGCCTGCTATTCAGTGGAGTGGGTGTGTGGTCCAATTCTGGTTTTAAGGGTGTCTTTTCCAAGCTTAAAAGGATAAACATTCAACATTGGCTATGCTGTCAATCCAGCATGACTTCTGCTTCACTCAAAGCAACTGGTCACTCAGAAGTGGGAAATCTCAGACTTCTGTGAGTTCAAGACAACTGGGAACTCTGAAAGAAAACGAGCTCCGACTGGGAAAATACGTTTTGAATGGTCATCCAACTCGGAATTGCAAGTCGGGAACTCTGGCCTTTTTCTAAAGCTTGTTGTCTTGAAAACACCGTAAATGCAGAGAATGCCAGACTTTGATGACAACGTTTGCCCACAAAGGACCGTCGCGCCACTTTCCTGTTCAAGTGAACACAGCACAACAAGGTGAGTCCAAAAATGTATTGTATGCTGCATAATTATTTAATATGCCAGGAAGATACAGTACCAGTCAAAAGTTTGGACACGCCTACTCATTCACAGGTTTTTCATTATTTTTAACATTTTCTACATTGTAGAATAATAGTGAAGACATCAAAACTATGAAATAACACATATGGAATCATGTAGTAACCAAAAAAGTGTTAAACATCAAAATATATTTGATATATTATATACATTTATATTCTTCTACTGTAAGTAGACCTACAGCTCATCCCTTAGCAGCAGCATTGGAGACTACTTTATCACAGACCTCAACCCAGAGTCTCTCAGAGCGTTCACAGTCAGCCCACTGACACCCCTATCAGACCACAGCAAAATCTCAGCCTACTTGAACAAAGCTATATTCAACCCCGAGGCATCAAAGCCCAACAAACTGCATGCCATTAAGAAACACTATAGATGGAAGGAAGATAGTGTAGAAACCTACCATAGAACAATTGGCCAAAAACAAATTCAATTCCTCCAAGACAACTTCCTGTACAAAATGTTTCGCTGCAATAGTGAAGGTGTAAAGCCGGAGAAAGAAATTGAGAAACCAAAAACACAGAGAGCCAGAAAACCAGAACATACGCCTTTACTATGGGGTGTAATGGATTTGTACTCAAAAATATGTTTCATAAAGCTTACTTCATTATTCAATGTTGAAAATGTTTTTACTGCATCAGGTATAGCGTACACAGACGTTTCAGCTTTACAGCCTTCCTCAGCGTGTATGTACACTTTCCATGAATTCAAAACAGCATTTGTAAAGAACAACAGATGAGCAGCAGGTGCTTCTAATCAGGGTTGACCCTCATTGGCCAATCAGGGATGAGGCTTTTCTGGTCTACCTGTATACAAATGAGTCACAGGGCATGGGAGTGGTGCATGGGAGTGGTGCATGGGAGTGGTGCATGGGAGTGGTGCATGGGAGTGGGCACGAAGGGCAACTCACAAATCATTTTCCGCAGGTGTTCGCTCACCTAAATATATCACACCAATTCATGAGATAGCCCTCCACAAAGGACATCAGGCAAAGCCGTTCATAAATGTGTGGGGCCAACTCATAAACAATATGCAAAATCTGATATGTGGAGGTGAAATTGAAATCTTTGTAAACTGTGTGGAGATACAGAATTTAATTTATATAACCACATGGCTTCTCTTTGGAATAATTTGTTTTCATAGACACCTTCTCTACATCGCGGATAAAACAAAATGTGATCACGATGCAACGCAATTCATCAATATAATGACTTTGTTCTATAAAGTGTCTCTCAACTGGTGAGGTGATATCTTGACACCTAATAGTGGATTTATGTTCTGTAAGAAGTACTTTCAAGGTGTGGGATGTTTTTCCAATATAAATCTTATTACAACACTGTAACATATAAATAATTCCTTTAGTAGTGCAAGTTAAATATGACTTTATCTCATAGATCCTAGAAGTCTGAGGTCATACAAAGCTAGAACGTTTCGTTGTGGTGCTTCAAGAGGTACAACATCTACAGGTGAAGCACCCTTTCAGGCCTCTTTTCTCTCTCTGACCACATCTGACTTCACCAATACGTTTGAGAAGCCACATTTAGCCAATAATACAAGAACAGTGTCCATATCAGATTTTGCATATTGTTTATGAGTTGGCCCCACATATTTATTAATGGGCTTTGCCTGATGTCCTTTGCGGTGGGCTAAATCAAATCAAATCAAATCAAATTTTATTTGTCACATACACATGGTTAGCAGATGTTAATGCGAGTGTAGCGAAATGCTTGTGCTTCTAGTTCCGACAATGCAGTGATAACCAACAAGTAATCTAACTAACAATTCCAAAAAAAAAAAAAAAACTACTGTATTATACACAGTGTAAGGGGATAAGGAACATGTACATAAGGATATATGAATGAGTGATGGTACAGAGCAGCATACAGTAGATGGTATCGAGTACAGTATATACATATGAGATGAGTGTGTAGACAAAGTAAACAAAGTGGCATAGTTAAAGTGGCTAGTGATACATGTGTTACATAAGGATGCAGTCGATGTTGTAGAGTACAGTATATACATATGCATATGAGATGAATAATGTAGGGTAAGTAACATTATATAAGGTAGCATTGTTTAAAGTGGCTAGTGATATATATATATATATATATATTTACATCATTTCCATCAATTCCCATTATTAAAATGGCTGGAGTTGGGTCAGTGTCAATGACAGTGTGTTGGCAGCAGCCACTCAATGTTAGTGGTGGCTATTTAACAGTCTGATGGCCTTGAGATAGAAGCTGTTTTTCAGTCTCTCGGTCCCAGCTTTGATGCACCTGTACTGACCTCGCCTTCTGGATGATAGCGGGGTGAACAGGCAGTGGTTCGGGTGGTTGATGTCCTTGATGATCTTTATGGCCTTCCTGTAACAACGGGTGGTGTAGGTGTCCTGGAGGGCAGGTAGTTTGCCCCCGGTGATGCGTTGTGCAGTCCTCACTACCCTCTGGAGAGCCTTACGGTTGAGGGCAGAGCAGTTGCCGTACCAGGCGGTGATACAGCCCGCCAGGATGCTCTCGATTGTGCATCTGTAGAAGTTTGTGAGTGCTTTTGGTGACAAGCCAAATTTTTTCAGCCTCCTGAGGTTGAATAGGCGCTGCTGCGCCTTCTTCACGACGCTGTCAGTGTGAGTGGACCAATTCAGTTTGTCTGTGATGTGTATGCCGAGGAACTTAAAACTAGCTACCCTCTCCACTACTGTTCCATCGATGTGGATAGGGGGTGTTCCCTCTGCTGTTTCCTGAAGTCCACAATCATCTCCTTAGTTTTGTTGACGTTGAGTGTGAGGTTATTTTCCTGACACCACACTCCAAGGGCCCTCACCTTCTCCCTGTAGGCCGTCTCGTCGTTGTTGGTAATCAAGCCTACCACTGTTGTGTCGTCCGCAAACTTGATGATTGAGTTGGAGGCGTGCGTGGCCACGCAGTCGTGGGTGAACAGGGAGTACAGGAGAGGGCTCAGAACGCACCTTGTGGGGCCCCGTGTTGAGGATCAGCGGGGAGGAGATGTTGTTGCCTACCCTCACCACCTGGGGGCGGCCCGTCAGGAAGTCCAGTACCCAGTTGCACAGGGCGGGGTCGAGACCCAGGGTCTCGAGCTTGATGACGAGCTTGGAGGGTACTATGGTGTTGAATGCCGAGCTGTAGTCGATGAACAGCATTCTCACATAGGTATTCCTCTTGTCCAGGTGGGTTAGGGCAGTGTGCAGTGTGGTTGAGATTGCATCGTCTGTGGACCTATTTGGGCGGTAAGCAAATTGGAGTGGGTCTAGGGTGTCAGGTAGGGTGGAGGTGATATGGTCCTTGACTAGTCTCTCAAAGCACTTCATGATGACGGAAGTGAGTGCTACGGGGCGGTAGTCGTTTAGCTCAGTTACCTTAGCTTTCTTGGGAACAGGAACAATGGTGGCCCTCTTGAAGCATGTGGGAACAGCAGACTGGTATAGGGATTGATTGAATATGTCCGTAAACACACCGGCCAGCTGGTCTGCGCATGCTCGGAGGGCGCGGCTGGGGATGCCGTCTGGGCCTGCAGCCTTGCGAGGGTTAACACGTTTAAATGTCTTACTCACCTCGGCTGCAGTGAAGGAGAGACTGCATGTTTCCGTTGCAGGCCGTGTCAGTGGCACTGTATTGTCCTCAAAGCGGGCAAAAAAGTTATTTAGTCTGCCTGGGAGCAAGACATCCTGGTCCGTGACTGGGCTGGATTTCATCTTGTAGTCCGTGATTGACTGTAGACCCTGCCACATGCCTCTTGTGTCTGAGCCATTGAATTGAGATTCCACTTTGTCTCTGTACTGACGCTTAGCTTGTTTGATAGCCTTACGGAGGGAATAGCTGCACTGTTTGTATTCAGTCATGTTGCCAGACTATCCCATGAATTGGTGTGAAGTATAGTTGAAGTCGGAAGTGTCACGCCTGCTCCCGCTCTTTCCCTCTGGAGCTCGAGGGCGCCAGGCTGCCCTGCATTACGCACTCCTGCCACCATCATTTACGCACACCTGCCTTCCCTCGTCACGCTTTTCAGCGATATTGGACTCACTTGGACTCACTCAACCACCTGTTTATTACCTCCCCTATATTTGGACGTTCCCTGCTCTGTTCCCCACTGCTGCATTGTTTGTCGTCTGCCTTTGTGTTTCCCAGTTCTGAGACTGTTCCTGTCCTGTTGCATGTCCGTTCCTAATTAAATGTCAACTCCCCGTACCTGCTTCTATTCTCCAGCGTCATTCCTTACAGGAAGTTTACATACACCTTAGCCAAATACATTAAAAAATTCCCTGTCTTAGGTCAGTTAGGATCACCACTTTATTTTAGGAATGTGAAATGTCAGAATAGCAGAATAGCAGTCGAGAGAATGATTTATTTCAGCATTTATTTATTTCATCACATTCCTAGTGGGTCAGAAGTTTATATTCACTCCATTAGCATTTGGTAGCATTGCCTGTAAATTGTTTAACTTTTGGGTCAAGTATTTCAGGTAGCCTTCCACAAGCTTCCCACAATAGTTGGGTGAATTTTGGCCCATTCCTCCTGACAGAGCTGGTGTAACTGAGTCAGGTTTGTAGGCCTCCATGCTTGCACACGCTTTTCCAGTTCTGTCCACAAATTTTCTATAGGACTGAGGTCAGGGCTTTGTGATGGCCACTCCAATACCTTGACTTTGTTGTCCTTAAGCCATTTTGCCACAAATTTGGCAGTATGCTTGGGGTCATTGTCCATTTGGAAGACCCATTTCCAACCAAGCTTTAACTTCCTGACTGATGTCTTGAGATGTTGATTCAATATATCCACAACATTTTCCATCCTCATGAAGCATTCTATTTTGTGAAGTGCACCAGTTCCTCCTGCAATAAAGCACCCCACAACATGATGCTGCCACCCCCGTGCTTCACGGTTGGGATGGTGTTCTTCGGCTTGCAAGCCTCCCTCTTTTTCCTCCAAACATAACGATGGTCATTATGGCGAAACAGTTCTATTTTTGTTTCATCAGACCAGAGGACATTTCTCCAAAAAGTATGATCTTTGTCCCCATGTGCAGTTGCAAACCATAGTTGTTTTTTATGGCGGTTTTGGAGCAGTGGCTTCTTCCTTGCTGAGCGGCCTTTCAGGTTATGTTGATATAGGATTCGTTCTACTATGGATATAGATACTTTGTACCTGTTTCCTCCAGCATCTTCACAATGTCCTTTGCTGTTGTTCTGGGATTGATTTGCACTTTTCGCACCAAAGTACGTTCATCTCTAGGAGACAGAATGCGTCTCCTTCCTGAGCGGTATGATGGCTGCGTGGTCCCATGGTGTTTATACTTGCGTACTATTGTTTGTACAGATGAACGTGGTACCTTCAGGCATTTGGAAATTGCTTCCAAGGATGAACCAGACTTGTGGAGGACTACAATTTATTTTCTGAGGTCTTGACTGGTTTTTATAGTCAGGCCTTGAAATACATCCACAGGTACACATCCAATTGACTCAAATTATGTCAATTAGCCTAACAGAAGCTTCTAAAGCCATGACATAATTTTATGGAATTTTCCAAGCTGTTTAAAGGCACAGTCAACTTAGTGTATGTACATTTCTGACCCACTGGAATTGTGATACAGTGAATTATAAGTGAAATTATCTATCTGTAAACAATTGTTTGAAAAATCACTTGTGTCATGCACAGAATAGATGTCCTAACCAACTTGCCAAAACTATAGTTTGTTAACAAGAAATTTGTTGAGTGATTGAAAAACAAGTTTTAATGACTCCAACCAAAGTGTATGTAAACTTCTGACTTCAACTGTATTTAGGTGAGCTAACACTTGGGGCAATTGATTTGTGAGTTGCCCTTCATGCCCTATAATTCTGTATCTTTTTGTGACTCATTTGTATACAGGTAGACCAGAAAAGCCTCATCCCTGATTGGCTGATGACGGTCAACCGTGATTAGAAGCACCTGCTGCTCACCTGTTGTTCTTTACAAATGCTGTTTTGAATTCATGGAAAGTGTACATACACACTGAGGAAGGCTGTAAAGCTGAAACGTCTGTGTACGCTATACCTGATGCAGTAAAAACATTTGAAACATTGAATAATGAAGTAAGCTTTATGAAACATTTTTTTGAGAGAGAACCATTACACCTCTTTGTTTGTCTGAATGTGCAGGTTTGAATTCACTAAATGGGACCAACACCCATTTGAGACTGCATGCAGGATTCTGCAAAAATATCTTCAGAGTACAACGCAAAACCCCCAAATAATGCATGCAGAGCAGGATTAGGGCAATACCCACTCATGATAAAAATCCAGAAAATAGATGTTAAATTCCACAACTTAAAGGAAAGTAATGCCCAAACCTTCCATCATAAAGCCCTAACCTGCAAGGAGATAAACCTAGAGAACAGCCCCCTCACAGCCAGCTGGTTCTGGGGATCTGTTCACAAATGCAAAAATACCCCAAAGAGCCCAAGGACAGAATCACATTTAGACCCAACCAAATTGTGAGAAAGCAAAAAGATAACTATTTGACGTAATGGAAACAATCAACCAAAAGACATAGCAAATTGGAATAGTATCTGACCCTAAACCGCTGTGACTGACCCAAAACTACAGTAAGAAAAGCCTTGACTATTACTTTCGAGAGAGGTCGCCATAGACAGAACTGGCTCTCAAGAGAAGACAGGACGTGTGGCCATTGCCCACAAAATGAGGTGGAAACTGAGCTTCAGTTTCTAATCTCCTGCCAAATGTACAACAATATAAGAGACACATTTCCCTAAAACTAAAGAAACCCACAAAGAATTAGAACACAAATAAAATGTTGACAAACTCCCATATCTGTCAAGCAAAATACCGCAGTGTGCAATCCCAGAAGCACAATATGTGACCTGGTAGAGCAAGTAAAGGTGAACCAGTGGGTCAGAAGCACCAATGTAACTATAACCTATATTTATCTTTGTATGCACCCCCATATCAGTCTTATGAATGTATTACAAAATGTTTTAACCGCTAATAATATAATATCTTAAACAGTGTTATTCTCTTGAGTGTCTAATGTTTACTGTTGTTGTTGATTGTTTTTTTTATTTAGTTTTGTTTAATTCGCTTTGTTGGTTATTGTGATGATTGGTTTGTTTTAGTTTTTTCACATGCTTTGGCAATGTTTCCCATGCCAATAAAACCACTTAGATTTCAATTGAGAGAGAGACCGTGAGGCTCATGGTAACAAGATCATGATTGCTTTTTTTCTCCACTGATTAGGCTAATGGTGGATTGAGATGTTCTCTTCCACGCAAGGCGATCAGCTGCATCAATAACTGATGGGGTAGCTTGGGAATGCTGTTGGCCAGGAGGCTTACAAAACTTCCCATCACACCGACATCTGTCTGTGGAGTCACGTACACATGCACTCACTCACCCATTGGGCTCTGGTCAAATGTAGTGCACTAGGGAATATGGTGCTATTTGGGACACAGATCACTAGGACCCTAATGCGTACAGTGCATTCTGAAAGTATTCAGACCCCTTGACTTTTTCCACATTTTGTTACGTTACAGCCATATTCTAGAATTTATGATTTTTTTTCTTCATCAATCTACACACAATACCCACAAAGTTTTGCAAGTTTATTACCAATAAAAAACTGAAATGTCACATTCACATAAGTATTCAGACCCTTTACTCAGTACTTTGTTGAAGCACCTTTGGCAGTGATTACAGCTTCAAGTCTTCTTGGGTATGATGCTACAGGCTTGGCACACCTGTATTTGGTGAACCTTCGCCCAGTCTGAGGTCTTGAGTACTCTGAGACAGGTTTTAATCAAGGATCGCTCTCTACTTTGTTCCATTCATCTTTCCCTCTATCCTGGCTAGTCTCTCAGTCCCTGCCGCTGAAAAACATCCCCACAGCATGATGCTGCCACCACCATGCTTCACCGTAGGGATGGTGCCAGGTTTCCTCCAGACTTGACGCTTGGCATTGAGGCCAAAGAGTTCAATCTTGGCATTTTTGGGAACCCTTCCCCAGATCTGTGCCTCAACACAGTCCTGTCTCGGAGCTCCACCGTCAATTCCTTCGACCTCATTGCTTGGTTTTTGCTCTGACATGCACTGTCAACTGTGGGACCTTATATAGACAGGTGTGTGACTTTCCAAATCATGTCCAATCAATTGAATTTACCACAGGTGGACTCCAATCTACTTGTAGAAACATCTCAAGGATGATCAATGGAAACAGGATGCACCTGAGCTCAATTTAGTCTCATAGGGTCTGAAAACGTATGTAAATAAGGCATTTCTGCTGTTTGTTTGTTTTACAAATTACAAAACCTGTATTCACTTTGTCATTATGGGGTATTGTGTGTAGATTGATGAGGGAAAATGTTAGATTTTATCCATTTTAGAATAAGGCTGTAACATTACAAAATGTGGCAAAAGTCAAGGGGTCTTTTGGTGAAGTGAGAGCCAGAGCCAATGCCTAGGCTTTCGCTCAACGGGCTAACACAGTTGGGACGTTCATATGTAGGCTACTGTATGTACTCTATACCGACATGAATATCCTCATATGGCATATACTCTAAAAAGCCTTTTTTATGATGTTATTATTCCATTTTGTAACATGTTAATAATGTCAGTATAAATTGGAGCAACAGAAGACATACTGCTGCCTAGATCACTGGCTATGACCACCACACACATATACACTCAGACTTATACACACAAAGACCCTCAGATATGCACACGTAGACATGACATGAGGGTCATGTGATCAGAATCTAGGGTGACTCTATCATGTACCATTAACAAGAACATCATTTGGGCTCACGGGCTAGAGCCCAGTGCATGACAGCGGTAGAAAAACAAGTCACAGTACATTTATTTTTTTCAGTAGACTGAACAAGGTGCTGTGAGAAAACGCTGATTCAGAAATTGCGAAAAGAACATCCAACACAATATTTTTTGGAGGCAAATAGCTCAACAAATGAAAGTCATGAAAGATGGATGAGAAAATCAGTCGTTCATTCATATTTAATGGGCAGGCTTAAGATGTATTACGCACCCAAAACCAACAACCTACGGACAGAGGAGGAGAGACATAATGAGGTGTGTGGATGAAAGTACCTGCAATATGCTGCTGATATCAGCTCTAACACAGTGGCCAATAGTGTGGCTCCAAATACTTCACTGTAACACCAATTAAACCCTGCCTCTTTTTTTACGTAGAGGCAGTGATGACATACAGATTCACAATCATGCACAAATATGCCTATACCCACACAAACACACTCTTACAGTACACACAAACACACACTATACACACACAGTACACACACACACCTGGTGCTCCCCTTGGTATTTCCTCTCTCAGTGTGTCACCCCATTAGGCCATTAACGGGCCCAGCCACGCATCAGGTGACTGAGTCAATCGATAAAGCACACAGACTCTCTTCATTAGAGGCCCCACGGCTAGGCAACCTGCCACTCTGCTGCTCTGGCACACAGGGAGATGGAGCACTGTCACCCACCCTTTCTCTGTATCTCTCGCTATACCTTTCTTACACACACACACTCACACACGAATACTCTGAAAGACTTATCAAGGTGGACAGACGGGTGCAGAAAGAGTGATTGAGAAAGTGAGAGAACAAAAAGAAAACATAAGGAGAGAGAAAGAGATGGAAGAGTGGAGGAAAAACAGGATGACTCATTCAACAAAGTTGGTAAAAGATCATTTTTGGGGGAAAACAACATGTTACATCACATTTGTCTGGTGGTGGTGAATAAGAGCCGTCTGGTGAATAATACCTGTCTGGTGGATAATATCTGTCTGGTGGATAATATCTGTCTGGTGGATAAGACATGTCTGGTGGATAAGACCTGTCTGGTGAATAATACCTGTCTGGTGGATAATATCTGTCTGGTGGATAAGACCTGTCTGGTGAATAATATCTGTCTGGTGGATAATATCTGTCTGGTGGATAATATCTGTCTGGTGGATAAGACCTGTCTGGTGGATAAGACCTGTCTGGTGGATAAGAGCTGTCTGGTGAATAATACCTGTCTGGTGGATAAGAGCTGTCTGGTGGATAATATCTGTCTGGTGGATAATATCTGTCTGGTGGATAAGACCTGTCTGGTGGATAATATCTGTCTGGTGGATAAGATCTGTCTGGTGGACAAGATCTGTTTGGTGGATAATAACTGTCTGGTGGATAAGAGCTGTCTGGTGAATAAACCTGTCTGGTGGATAAGAGCTGTCTGGTGGATAATAACTGTCTGGTGGATAAGACCTGTTTGGTGGATAAGATCTGTCTGGTGGATAAGACCTGTCTGGTGGATAAGATCTGTCTGGTGGATGTGACGACCCTCCCACTCTGTCTGCCGTATTCTGTCTTTGTTCTTGTTTCCTTATTAGGATGCCGGTGGGCGGAGTTGAGAGGGTCGTCAGCTACATGGGAAACACCTGGGCCAGGTGTCTCCCAGGATAAATAGACCTCTTCCACATTCATGGAAGAGATCTCTCCATGCAGACACTTTTGTAGATTGTGTTGTGGTTCTTGGTGGCCTTTTGTTTGTTTGCGTTGGGACCTTTCAACACCCTGCATTATCACATTCATGCATGCAAAACACTCACTTACACTACTGATTAATGATTACACACATCATTGTATATTATACTTAGTTGCTTTAGTTAATAAATATATATTTTGCTAATCCTTATCTCCACGTTGTCTCCCTTTGTTACGGGCTTTGAGCCGGTTCGTGACAAGTGGGGGCTCATCCGGGATATTTGAACTATTGGTTTGGGAGACCGTGGAGGTACGTGTTTGGTTTGAATATTGTGTTTGAGTGTGATCGGCCCAGTATTGGTTGCCTTTGTTTGGTTTGTGTGCTGCGTTGGAGAGAGTATAATGGTTAGTTTCCAGGCCTTGCCTAGCCTGAACTTGTTCTACTCTCTGTTGGGAAGTCAGTCTGAGGAGGTGAGTAAATCGGCTGTGTACCTCGGTAGGAGATTTGTGTAGGGTAGTGGAACTTGCTACCCGGAGCTATAGCCTTTTTCCCGATAGGCTTAGCGACGTGTTTCAATTTTGGACATGTTGGGCATGGTTAAATGTTTGTTATTTTTGTGTGGTGTCTGTGGACTGAGCAGTTGTCTCGGGGGCACGTCCGTGGCTTGGTGGAATTTGCCAGCATGCTGGGGAGTTCTATTTCCTTGCCAGCGGGCTACAGTGTGTTACCCACCGCAAATCTGCACGAAGACTAGGGTTGAGTTATTGTAGGTTTTGGGGAAGCTCCGTATCTCATCTCTCTTCTGTGGTGCTCAGGGTGATTGTCATTTCTCTGGTTGTGGTCTGATGTGCTCAGCAGAGGGGTTGAGCAAGATTACTTACTTATGACTATGGTGTCTCATGTATACAAGTTCATTCGCTTTCCATCAGAGGACCTGTTAGAATTATGTACTTAAGAACAGCTGTTGAAGATCGCTGAACACTACAAGCTTAAATGATTTGAAATTAGTGAAATTCTGTTTCGTTGGAAGTGACTATGAATCGTTGGAAGTGACTATGAATCGTTGGAAGTGACTATGAATCGTTGGAAGTGACTATGAATCGTTGGAAGTGACTATGAATCGTTGGAAGTGACTATGAATCGTTGGAAGTGACTATGAAGTGACTATGAATCGTTGGAAGTGACTATGAATCGTTGGAAGTGACTATGAATCGTTGGAAGTGACTATGAATCGTTGGAAGTGACTATGAATCGTTGGAAGTGACTATGAATCGTTGGAAGTGACTATGAATCGTTGGAAGTGACTATGAATCGTTGGAAGTGACTATGAATCGTTGGGAGTTGTAAAAATTAAGAAGGAACCTGATGTTCTTTTCGTTGGAGTTTGTAGCTGTTGGTCTTTTTTGTCATGTTCTATCTTTCCTGTCTGTTCCCTCCTGGTCTTGTGTTCTTCTTTCCTCTTAAATATTGCTTCCTATGCGCAAAGGTTGCTGAGGTCTGAGGAGGAGGAGGTTGGTTGGGGCAGGTGGAGGTGTGAACACATAACCCCTCACCAATTTGGGAGGCCTGTGTCAATTTGGGAGGCCTGTGTCAATTTGGGACGCGGGAGGCCTGTGTCAATTTGGGACAATTTGGGCGCGGGAGGCCTGTGTCAATTTGGGACGCGGGAGGCCTGTGTCAATTTGGGAGGCCTGTGCGGGAGGCCTGTGTCAATTTGGGACGCGGGAGGCCTGTGTCAATTTGGGACGCCTGTGTCAATTTGGGACGCCTGTGTCAATTTGGGGCCTGTGTCAATTTGGGATGCAATTTGGGGGAGGCCTGTGTCAATTTGTTGATCCGGAGTCCTTGTTGGTCCCCGGTTTTATGGGGGGTCAATTTGGGACGGGACCCTCCCACTCTGTCTGCCATATTCTGTCTTTGTTCTTGTTTCCTTATTAGGATGCCGGTGGGCGGAGTTGAGAGGGTCGTCAGCTACATGGGAAACACCTGGGCCAGGTGTCTCCCAGGATAAATAGACCTCTTCCACATTCATGGAAGAGACTCTCTCCATGCAGACACTTTTGTAGATTGTGTTGTGGTTCTTGGTGGCCTTTTGTTTGTTTGCGTTGGCACCTTTCAACACCCTGCATTATCACATTCATGCATGCAAAATACTCACTTACACTACTGATTAATGATTACACACATCATTGTATATTATACTTAGTTGCTTTAGTTAATAAATATATATTTTGCTAATCCTTATCTCCACGTTGTCTCCCTTTTGTTACGGGCTTTGAGCCGGTTCGTGACATGGATAAGACCTGTCTGGTGGATAAGACCTGTCTGGTGGATAAGACCTGTCTGGTGGATTAAATCTGTCTGGTGGATTAAATCTGTCTGGTGGATTAAATCTGTCTGGTGAATGAGACCTGTCTGGTGAATGAGACCTGTCTGGTGAATGAGACCTGTCTGGTGAATGAGACCTGTCTGGTGAATGAGACCTGTCTGGTGAATGAGACCTGTCTGGTGAATGAGACCTGTCTGGTGAATGAGTCCTGTCTGGTGGATAAGTCCTGTCTGGTGGATAAGTCCTGTCTGGTGGATAAGTCCTGTCTGGTGGATAAGTCCTGTCTGGTGGATAAGTCCTGTCTGGTGGATAATATCTGTCTGGTGAATAATTAACAATGGAGTGGTACATAATGCAATCCATTAAAGATGTTGATTCAGATGTGGGGGTTAAGGAAGCCGGGCAAGACATGCATCAATCTCAGGGTGTGCTAATGAATAACGTTGTCTGTTAGTTTACAGATCTTGGACACCATAATGGCCTTACACTTCAGGCTGATGAAAGGAGAACAAACTAGCGGCCACTTTTTCAAACAGCCAAAGTCCTTTTGTACTGAGCTGACTCAATGAAGGAGATTCTATAGTACATGCATAATTTCCATAGCAATAGCAATACCCACTGAGTGCTAGGGCGCTTTCAAGTTTCCTTAGCCACTTTAACTATGCCACTTTGTTTACTTTGTCTATACACTCATCTCTGGTGTATAATACTGTACTGGTGATACCATCTACTGGATAATGCTGCTCTGTGGACCATCACTCATTCATATATCCTTATGTACATGTTTAACAATTATACATAATGCAATCCATTAAAGATGATTGTATAAGACAGTAGTTTTGTGCTAATGAATTGTTAGTTAGTTTTAGATCTTGTTGGTTATCACTGCATTGTCAGAACTAGAAGCACAAGCTTCCTTTTGTTGAGCTGACTCAATGAAGGAGACTAGTCATTAACATCTGCTAACCATGTGTATGTGACAAATAAAATTTGATTTGATGTAACAAATGACAGTTTAGTATGCATTGTGGGTTAAGGTTAGGAGTATTTCTAAAAGATAGATAGTGTTAAGCCTATACAGTAGCCTTACCCTTATAGTGATACACGGGTTGGATATCCGCTGGGCGGGTGGGTTTAGAGTCATGAAATGAGGGTGGCATTAGTGCGTAAGCCTACTGTACGAGCACCAAATAGCCTACATGCCAATCGACTAATCCTTTTGGAAACGGGCCGAAAAAGTTAAGGTCATCAATGGAGGCAAAAAGGACAATGTGGGAGTTAAATTCAACAAGAGAAAAGCAGCGAAACGGAGAGTTAGAAATAAAGAGAAAGGAGGGCCAGAAAAGTCATGTTTGGTGAAGTGGTAAAAGAGGATGATGGCTGTGTGATTGTGAGGCACTATACAAATTCCACAGTGACAGGACAGAGACTTCAAATAGGCCTATGGCACATCAAGGGAACTGTAGCCTACTGTTCAGATGGGTTCAATGGAAACTGAAATCTGGACACTGACTGTAGGTCTGTAACCTCTCAGGTAGCCTTGATTAACTCCTGCAGAATTAAGCATTTCTTGCAGTACAATGATACACCAAATGTAGGCTAAATTTTGGCTGGGGAACAGAAGAAATATGATATTTTTTCTTTCTGCATTTTGAGACAATGCAAATGGTCGTTAGATACTGTCTGTAGTGGCGTGATCTTTATCAGCATCATAAAAGCTGATAGTATTTATAATCTAATAATAATAATATAATAATATATGCCATTTAGCAGACGCTTTTATCCAAAGCGACTTACAGTTGTGTGTGCATACATTCTACGTATGGGTGGTCCCGGGGATCGAACCCACTACCCTGGCGTTACAAGCGCCATGCTCTACCAACTGAGCTACACAGGATCACATAAAATATGCATCCAAGCAGAACTGAAATCGAACAGAAACATGTTGGGTCATTTTTACAGTTTTCTATTTCCTTACAACAGGTCAAACTGATGTCATTTTGCACAGCAAATCTTTCCTTTTTTGGTTGTTACATTTTAACATTTTACTTCAGCCCCTAAACATCTTTTCTATGTGAAAGAACCAGAGATGACAGAGAGAACCTTACCGATGTCAACTAGATTGAAGCATTCATTTATGACATTCTGGTGAGCAAGGGTTTCTTTAGTCTCCCAGGGCAACATATAATGACAGAAGAGAAGCTGCATATGCATCTAATTATAGCCAAGTTTACTAACAAATAGTCCAAAATGTCAGAAATTAAAAGCAGATGCATATCTAAATCAGGCAACAAAAAAATGGCCTGCACTCCCTGTTTTCGCTCTGACTTTAGCCTACAGCGCATTTTCTATATTAGCAGGTTAGGGTCTGGTGCAGGCCTCAGATTTAGTTATCCAGCAGGTGCATGTGCTCAGTAACTAGAACATTTTATCTATGTCATTTTTCCCACCTAATATCTATATTTGTTTATGTGATATTATGTCTGTTCAAAATATTGATTATAGAGTGACATGTTAATGTTGTTTGATGAAATACTTGTTTGGACTTCTAACCTGTTCAGGTTGCTCACTTTGAGGAGAACTTAGGCTGGAGGGACATGTTGTCCCAGGGCTCTCTTAAACTCAGCTGTGTGAGGATTTATCTAAACTCAGTGTTATAGGTTCTCTGCCCAGTTTAAAGGTGCTCTGCCTAGTTTAAAGGTGCTCTGCCTAGTTTAAAGGCTTCATTAATTGGCCATTTAGATTATTGTTCGTTATCTTCTAAGTCTGCTATCTATGTTAGTGTTTGTCAGCATCTTGTAAATGTCCTTTGAGCCAGCTTCATCTTCTGCCCCTGTAAATAAATACCACCTTCAGAACCATTCTGTCTGACCCCCCCCAGAACTCAATAAGCCCTGGGTCATACCACCAGGACAGGCCCAGCGGGAATCCCTTCTTAGCATCCACAGGCAATTAGCACTTCCTCATCTCTGACTGTTTGTGTGAGCTTCCTGCCTTCCTCCTCTCCCCCTCAGCTGAGAATGTTCCGGTGTCCCCCAGCGATGAGCCTTATCGATCACCTCCTTTGGAAAAGGTTGATACCTTGGCTACTGGCTGGGCACCGGGACCCCCTGCCCACACCCACCCAACCCCATGCTCATCAACACCCCCTACCTACTGCACTGAGGATATTGTTATTCCCCCCCCCCCCCCCTCTCTCTCTCTCCCTCTCCCTCTCTGTGTGACAGGTACCTCGGCTGTAGTCTGTGACCACTCACTGTGCTTTTAAAACCCCATTGGATGTGTGTCTCTGTGGTGCCACATTGACCATTTTACAGGATGTTGTAGGAATACACTGCAGGCTCAGATGCAGACTTGGTACAACATATTTTTCCAAGTGGCTAGAGGATATTGTGTGTAATGTACCCATGAAATATGATAGCAACATTGCCTTTTAACACCCAGTAAAAGGAAAAATATTCTAAAGTTGCCACCATCAGCAATGTAATGCATAGCTGCTTAAACAAACAGTTGTTTGTCATTTTATAAACCAATCATTAAATTTTGTCAGTGATGAATTATGCATGAAAACTCTTCCTACAGCTGGATAGGCCTACATTTCATATCTGAGGAAAATGAACGTTGTGCTCTCTTAAATGAACATTATCTGAAGCTCCTCTCCTTGGATGCCTGGGCTTTGAGCTTGGTTGATTCCACAGCTCCTTATCCACTCTGCCTCCTCTACAGTAGATAAGATTAATAGACTAGAATCATTCATTCCGCAGTGGGCAAATTATTTTCTAAAACACTTTTCAAATCCTGTAAGTCCAAATATGTTAATGTTGTTCAATTGAGTGACTCATACATTCAATTGGGCAGAATGTGAAACAGATGGGGAAAATAATAAAGTGTTGGCCAGGGTCTGGTATGAGGAGGGTACATGCTCACGAGGCCAGAACTGTACTATTTAGCTCTGGTCAGCAGTGATGGGATTTGAATTCACACAGACTTCAACTGATCTTCTTGTGAAAAAAACAACATACAAGTCCCACTGTCCCAGAGCAAATCCTCCAGGACAGCAATTACACCTTGCCGCCGACAAATTCAATGCCAATAATCTTTCTCATTCAGTGAAACTGAGGAATCAAAAAGATGGATGCTTTTAAAAAATATGCCATTTAGCAGACGCTTTTATCCAAAGCGACTTACAGTCATGTGTGCATACATTCTACGTATGGGTGGTCCCAGGAATCGAGCCCACTACCCTGGCGTTACAAGCGCCATGCTCTACCAACTGAGCTACAGAAGGACCACAGCTCTCTCTGGCAACAGGGTGACATCAGGGATGGGGTAACCGTCAATCTCATTCAGCCACTTGTGAAAGGAGCTGTTCCTTCTTGTTGTCTGCACCAACTCCTGAGTCAACCTCTGGCTGGGTGTTGTCCCTTCCTCCTTCCTTCCTCCCTCCAGCTCCAGGAGCCTGATCCCCCTGCTTCTAACTTGTCTGCCCTCCACTCCTACCCGGGGCGGACTGGCCTCTGGCATTTCGGGCAAATGCAAGATGGGCTGGTTCATTTGTATTCTAGTGGGCCTGCCTAACTAATGTTTTTTGCAAAAAATGATAATTATCTGGATAATGGGCTAGTGTGCCTCGAGGGATAAGAAAAAGGGACAGTTTGGGGGCCCCAAGGGGAAAGAAAATCTGGTTTGTCCGAAAAACCAGAGCTGATTTCTGGTCCCATTCCATCTCAACTACTACCCCCTCTAGCAAGGCCCAGGTCTGCCCTGCATGTGGGGTACTCAGCTGTTTCTTGGCACCACTACTCACTAGCACCCTCTCGTGGAGCTTCCTGGTGTCGTTCCTGAGGCAAACCTCCCTCAGCTTCCTGTAGAAGACGCAGCAGCTGAAGCCTTCCATCCAGCTGAGGTTGATGTGGTTCTGCAGCACAGTCAGGCTGGGGTAGAGCCACAGGCATCCAGCACACTGGTACTGGAGCTCCCCATCCACCTGTTTCCTGGTAGAGGCCAAGCCCAGGAAGTTGAAGTCCAGGTTGGTAGCCTCGTGTCTGGGTTCTACTGACTTGAACCACTCCTTGGCTGAAGAATGAGTTGGATATGGTGGATGTCCCTGTCCCTGAGGCCTGGGTGGGGTGTGCTTCAGGGGGATGCAAGGAAGGTGAACAGTGGTCTGTCGTACTGGTGGCTTTGCTGTCCACAAAACCTGGGAGGGAGGTTGGCTGTCTCATGGAGTCAGACAGAAAACAAGAATTGAGGAGAATGTATGTATAAAGAACCTTGATCTATAAAAACATTGCTAGGTGAACACAAATCAATGCCGCTGACTGGCCATTCTAGTTTTCAGATTTCTATTCAGTGCAGCATTTGAGAGGTAGGCTAAACTCAAGAAAGCAGGCCATTGAAAACATCTAGCATTTTGAAGACACAGAAGAAGTGCTCTAACCTGGCTGAAGAAAATAATGTTGTCAATGTTGTTCTGTCGGAGGAGACTCCAAATTCACAAACTACAGCAGTTTCTCTACACACCAACCTTTCATGTTAAATGTTTAGCACATGGAACTGGATCATTGGACTTGTTCATATTTTGGGGGGTTTTATATTCTAGTCTTGTATGCTCACACATTTCTCAGAGGTATGAATAAAATCCTAAGGCACTGCATGTAATGTTAATGAAGTAATCACATTTGAGTGTCTCCCTATTTTTTGCCAAAAGATTTGAATAAATGTAAATCTATGACACAGGCTTGTCAATACTTGTCATCTGCTTTGGGAATCAAACATACTTCATTTGATTGGCTTTGTCGTGTCCATTGGCTTTGAGGTAAGAAGATCAGCAGACTCTAAAGTTTGGTGAGCAAGTGTGATCTGTGTTCGGACTGTTCTCATCTCTCCATCACCAAAATAAATACATGTGTGACGTCATAAACGTCATACAAGCAGTGCCATCTACATGGAAGCATTGTCATCCGACAGGTGGCATCATTCCTCAATCATCAGTGCAGACGGGATTGTTGCATCTGATGTAAGACAGTGACATGGAAGATGGGCATGGTGATTTTGAACCTTGGTGAATGAAAACCTCTTTTCATCTCTTAAATTAAGATAATTTCAGATTTCCTCATTTCTGAGTAAAACACATTTAAAGAAGAAGTAACCTACAGTACATTATGTTTGTGTATTTTTTTCGTATTTATTTTTGACAAGTTAACACCCTGTCAGTTCTAGACAACCCAGCAACAATACTACAGTACACACATTCTCCAACCAACTCATACAAAACTGCCTCAGTGAAGTGATGCTGTCACTTCTGTCTTCTGCAGCCACTTTTGGATCATGTCTCCCTTCTTATCGCTTGTCTCAAGACCCTTCCTCCCGACGCTGTCGGTGGGATGGGGTGCCAGAACCAGCGAGGCCGACCCCAGGTATGTGGTGGAGGAGCTGGAGGGCTTAGGGTCGTTATCCATGGCAAGAGACTCCCTGCTCTGGCAACTCATCATGACCATGGGCCTGCGGTCCTGCATGCTCTTCAGCTTCCTGTAGAACACCCTGCAGCTGAAGCCCTCTCTCCAGCCCTGGTCGATATGACCCAGCAGGGTCCCCAGGTGATCGTAGTACCTCAGGCAGCCTGAGCACTTGTACTTACTCTCCCCACAGACTAGTTCTGCAGCCGTGACCTTGCGGATGAAGAGAGGATCCAGCTCGCCATACAGTGATCTCTGGGAGTCGGAGGTGTGGTGGCAGTACATGGTCTGCGGCGGTAAGGGATGAGGGTCGGTGCCAGTCGAGTTGTTAGACCCTACCGGGGTTGGAGTGGCTGGGTTGAGGGAGTAGCTGTGGACCATTGAGTCGTAGTGGAGGTGGTGGTCGGAGGGTCTGCTGGCGGGGTGCTGGCCGTGGCCCGAGCTGGTGGTGCCCAGCCTGGACAGGAGGTCTGAGATGCTGGGGTTAGGTCTGAAGGGGGTAGTCTCTATGGTCTTTGACTGTACCTTCAGGCAGTCTGTGAGACTATCACAACCTGTACAGACAGCATGCAGTTTTCAATTCCAAGGTTTCATTATGGGTCTAAAATGTACTCAGTGATGTACTCAGTGAAAATAAAAAACATGACTGCACGGCCACTAAAAAGTCTAAATGGAAATAAATTGAGTGTTTTGAGGGGTGGAAGTGAGTGAAAAATGTCACTACTTTGTTCCACAGCTAGAGGTGGGAAATGCGTTTGATGCACTACAGTTCACTAAGATATGATGGCCTTCATCAAGCCAACAGCATCTAATGGATAAATCCTTTGAGTCGATCTGTACTTTTACCAAGATTGATTCTGCTCAATCACCAGCTTCCCTTTATAAATGTCATCAAGGTCATCCTATCATCTGATAAACACTTTTATATGTTGACATTTCATCATGTCACATAACTAGTGGCATAAAAAGTTAACATACCGGATGTTTCTTCTACAATATTTGTCTTTCTTTCCTTAGTCCTTCTCAGAGCATCCATGCGTATGACCACAGTGTGGATACCTACAGTGTTTCAGCAGCTACGTTGAGCAGATAACACCCTGTGGTTTTCTCTGTTCTCTGAGTGACCATCATGTATCATCACAGGCCAGAACAGTGACGTCACAAAGGGAACTCTGACTGAACATTTCACTGTGATGAACATTTTTGATAAACCAGCTAAAATGAGAGTAATATTGAGTATCAGAACAAGCATTATTTTTTTCCAGACGGAATTTATCTATCACAATAATTACAGTAGCTACAATATGTAGGCTACATCTGTTGTGGGTACAATGCCAATATAATTTACCTCTCTCTGCAGCCCTAGTGTTATCAGCAAAGTCATCTGTGGTATCATTCTTTGGAGAGTCAAGTTTCCTATAGTGTCCCCTCATATGATACCTGGAGATATCCAACTCTAGTCAGACAGAGAAGGATGCAAATACATGACTGAAACACTCAGTGGCCATGATAAAATACATGTAAGTGCACGTACTACATTTAAATAAGTAAGGCTACATATTAAAACAAACAATAAAGAGAGACATTATTTAAAATCTTATATTGAGAGATGGGGGAGTATTGAGGGCAAATTGAGAGCAATTTGTGTATTCAGGGCCAGATAAATAGCAAACTAACATTAGCTCCGATAGTAATTTGATTTTATCAGCAAGAGTTCATTGTACCCATAAATGTTTTCATAAACAAAACATCCCACTCAGCTATCAGATTCATGACTGCAAATGTACCTTGAATCTTCTTCACAAGAAAGTCCATTGGATTTCCCCCGTCTATAATTTAGTGTACAATTCTGTTTAGAGTTCTTGAAGTAGTAAAATGTTGCATGCTTCAAATACTTTGTTTCATTGTTTCCTTGTTCCCGGGGAAACCAGAATTATATGAGATCAGAGGGTTCTATTCAGAGAAGAGATACAAATTAGGGATTAATATCGGTAACCGGGATCCGGGACTGTCCCGGGACCACTATTCACATTTCCCACATTTTTTAAATAAAAAGACCTGGGAAATGATGACATTTTAACCCAATTCTAAGAAATACACAACATGCGCAGCAGTAGATTGGCAAAAAAAAGTATAACACATGATACAAACTGGTGGTCCCATAGTAGCCTTTAGCCTAGCGTATTTACTTCACACAAAGTTGCCGTAAATTCATACCAAACGCATAATTGACATTGCCGGACTGCACACGAGACCCGAATTGCAGTTTAGAGTTCTCATCAGAAGCAGAATTTGAAATTAATTCCTGGTCAGACCCAAACCTGGTGAGCTGAAATTAAATGAAAGAAAAGCGAGGCGGAGGCAAGTGGCAGCGGCGACGAGGAAACAGCCATTGGACAGTAGTAAGATGGCGTTGACAGATATGGCAGCTCTTACATTATTAGCCCAGATTTGTTGTGTTATTACACACAGCCGGAAATACCTTTTTGGATATCAGAGCAGTGGTGACTCACCAGCATTACGACCAGGAATATGACTTTCCCAAATTGGAACCTTTGTTTGTACCCCCAAGGGTAATTTAACCCCATTCCAGAGGCTGCTCCAAAACACCACTGGCAGAGAAGAGGTATGCGGAGAGGACTTCTAGTCCGACTCAGGAGGCGTGCACTCCATCCACCGCTTCTGAGTATATTACTGGCTAATGTTCAGTCTCTGGGTAATAAAGTAGACGAGCTTAGGGCGTGGATCTCCTTCCAGAGAGGCATCAGGGATTGTAACATATTCCGTTTCACGGAAACATGGCTCTCTCGGGATATACTGTCCCTGTCCATACAGCCAGCTGGGATCTCAGTACATCGCGCAGATAGGAATAAAGAACTCTCTGTGAAGAAGAAATGCGGGGGTGTATGTTTCATGATTAACTACACATTGTGTGATAACATACAGAAACTCAAGTCCTTTTGTTCACCCGACCAAGAATACCTCATAATGAAATGCCCACCGTATTACCTCCCAAGAGAATTCTCTTCAGTTATAGTCACAGCCAAGTATACTCCCCCTCAAGCCGATACTACGACAGCCCTCAAAGAACTACACTGGACTTTATGCAAACTGGAAACCACATATACTGAGGATGCATTTATTGTAGCTGGGGATGACAAAAACCCACTAACCTGAGGAAAAGGCTACTGAAGTTCTACCAACACATTGACTGTAGTACTCGCGCTGGGAAAACATTGGACCACTGCTACTCAACTTTTAGACATGCCTACAAGACCCTCCCCCGCCTTCCATTCGGAAAATCTGATCACAACTCAATGATATCCCTTCCTATAGGCAGAAACTCATACAGGAAGTACCCGTGCTAAGGTCTACTCAACACTGGTCTAACCAATCGGAATCCATGGTTCAAGATTGTTTTGATCATGCTAGGATATATTTCGGGTAGCCTCTGAGAATAACATTGACGAATACACGGATACGGTGACTGAGTTCATCAGGAAGTGCATAGGAGATGTTGTACCCACTGTGATTATTAAAACCTACCCAAACCAGAAACTGTGGATAGATGGCAGCATTCGCACAAAACTGAAAGCACGAACAACAGCATTTAACCGTGACAAGGTGACTGGGAATATGGCCAAACACAAACAGTGTAGTTATTCCCGCCGTAAGGCAATCAAACAGGCAAAACGTCAGTACAGAGAAAGTGAAGACGCAATTCAATGGCTCAGAATTGAGACGTATGTGCCAGGGTCTACAGACAATCACGGACAACAAAGGCAAAACCAGCCACATCACGGACACCGATGTCTTGTTTCCGGGCAAGCTAAACACCTTCTTCCCCCGCTTTGAGGATAACACAGTGCCACCGACGCGTCCCTCTACCAAGGACTGTGGGCTCTCCTCCATGGCCAACTTGAGTAAGACATTTAAATGTGTCAACCCTTGCAAGGATGCCAGTACAGACGGTATCCCTATCCACGTCTTCAAAGCATGCACAGACCAGCCGTTTCACGGACATATTCAATCTCTCCCTATCACAGTCTGCTGTCCCCACTTGCTTCAAGATGTCCACAATTGTTCCGGTACCCACGAAAGCAAAGGTAACTGAACTAACTGACCATCGCCCCATAGCACTCACTTCAGTCATCATGAAGTGCTTTGAGAGGCTAGTTAAGGATCATATCACCTCTACCTTACCTGACACCCTAGACCTACTTCAATTTCCTTACCCTACAAGCTCATCGATAAGCTCGGGCCCTGGGTCTGAACCCCGCCCTTTGCAACTGGGTCCTGGACTTCCTGACGGGCCGCATCTAGTTGGTGAAGGTAGGAAACAACACCTCCACTTTGCTGATGCTCAACAAAGGGGCCCCACAAAGGTGCGTGCTCAGCCCCGTTGTACTCCCTGTTTACCCATTACTGCCTGGCCACGCACGCCTCCAACTCAATCATCAAGTTTGCAGACAACTCAACAGTAGAACCTCTGTGTACTTAGTCCCCTCCTGTATTCCCTGTTCACCCACAACTGCGTGGCCAAACATGACTCCAACACCATCATTAAGTTTGCTGATGACACAAAAGTGGTAGGCCTGATCACCGACAACAATGAGACAGCCTATAGGGAGGTCAGAGAACTGGCAGTGTCGTGCCAGGACAACAACCTCTCCCTCAATGTGAGCAAGACAAAGGAGCTGATCGTGGACTACAGGGAAAGGCGGGCCGAACAGGCCCCCATTCACATCGACTGGGCTGTAGTGGAGCGGGTTGAGTTTCAAGTTCCTTGGTGTCCACATCACCAACACAATATCATGGTCCAAACACACCAAGACAGTTGTGAAGAGGGCACGACAAAACCTTTTCCCCCTCAGGAGACTGAAAAGATTTGGCATGGGTCCCCAGATTCTCAAAAGGTTCTACAGCTGCACCAGCGAGAGCATCCTGACTGGTTGCATCACCGCCTGGTATGGCAACTGCTCGGCATCTGACTGTAAGGCACTACAGAGGGTAGTGCGAACGGCCCAGTACATCACTGGGACCACGATTCCTGCCATGTCAGAGGAAAGCCCATAAAATTGTCAGACTCCAGTCACCCAAGTTATAGACTGTTTTCTCTGATACCGCACGGCAAGTGGTACCGGAGCACCAAGTCTAGGACCAAAAGGCTCCTTAACCGCTTCTTACCCCCAAGCCATAAGACTGCCGAACAATTCATAAAATCACCACCGGTCAATTTACATTGACACCCCCCCTTTTGCACACTGCTGCTACTCGCTGTTTGTTTGTTACCAATACATAGTCACTTCGCCCCCACCTACATGTACAGATTACCTCGACTAACCTGTACCCCTGCACACTGACTTGGTACCGGTGCCCCCTGTATATAGTCTCGTTATGTTATTCTTATTGTGTTACTTTTTATTATTACTTTTTATTTTAGTCTACTTGGTAAATATTTTCTTCTTGAACTGCACTGTTAGTTAAGGGCTTGTAAGTAAGCATTTCACTGTAAAGTCTACACTTGTTGTACTCGGCACATGTGACAAATAAAGTTTGATTAGATTTGATTTGAACTGCACAGCCTGCAACTGCAGGGCTCTCCAGAGGGTGGTGCGGTCTGCCCAATGCATCACCAGGGTCAAACAACCTGCCCTCCAGGACACCTTCACAGGAAGGACAAAAAGATCATCAAGGACATCAACTACCCGAGTCACGGCCTGTTCACTCCACTATCATCCAGAAGGTGAGGTCAGTACAGGTGCATCAAAGCTGAGACTGAGAGACTGAAAAACAGCTTCTATCTCAAGGCCTTCAGACTGTTAAATAGCCATCACTAGCTGGCTTCCACCTGGTTACATAACCCTGCACCTTAGAGGCTGCTGCCCTATATCCATAGACTTGGAATCACTGGCCACTTCAA